>NC_089281.1:24546647-24853331 GCF_963678975.1 Dysidea avara | reverse complement strand
AGAACATAGCCAGAAGAAGGTATTTTTTTGTGTGGAGAAACTGGTCACTTCTGTAGGGATTGTCCAAGAAATCAGCAGAGTCCAGGCCCAAGCAAAAGGCAAAGCCTGTTAGCACTGAGTCTGCGGGATCTCACTCCGATTGTGACACTGATGATGAAGCATTTGGAGCGTCATCTAGTTTATTTGAACCTGGGAGGTGGATAGTTGACTCTGGAGCATCAAGCCATATGACACCAGTGAAGGAGACACTGGTTGATTATGTAGAGTTTGACAAGCCCCAAATGGTTTGTCTGGGAGATGGACGACTGGTATAGGCCTTTGGAAGAGGAAACGTCCACCTCACTATGGTTTTTGGTTCATGTAGTCCTAAAAGGATTACTATGTAAGATGCTTTGTATGTCCCTGACTTGAAGGTAATTTGTTCTCAGTTTAGAGCAGCTGCCACAAAGGGCAGTGTGGTCAAATTAGGAGAAGCCAAGTGCTGGATTCATGGGAAGAGTGGCATGCTGTTAGGAATGGGAACAGTAGCTGGCAAATTGTACTATCTGGACTGCCACATTGTTACTCAGGACCATGTGACTATAGTATCAAGACCTCAATCTGGAAACACTGCTAACCTTTGGCACCAGCATTTAGGTTACTTGAATGGAGGTCAACTGAAAGAGATGCATACCCATAACACGGTGATAGGAATGAAGATTCCCAGAGCTGAAGATCTTTCTTTTTCTGAGAAGTGTGTAGAAGGAAAGATGGCTAAGATGCCTTTTAAGTCAGTGGGAGAGATTTTCCCAGTAAGAAAGTTACAGTGTGTGCATGGGCCTATGCCTACTGTATCAATTGGAGGAAGAAAGTACCTTGTTACCTTCATTGATGATTACACAAGATTTTGTAGGGTTTATTTTATGAAGAGTAAATCAGAGGTGTTTGACAATTTCAAGGAATTTGAGCTCTGTACTACTAATGAGTGTGGTAATTTAATTGGAACCTTGTGTTCAGATAATGGTGGAGAGTACCTATCAAAGGAGTTTGAAGAATACCTACGAGCTAAAGGAATACACCATGAGCTTTCAGCTCCGTACTCACCTACTCAAAATGGTGTTGCTGAAAGGTTGAACCACACCCTGATGGAGTCTGCACATGCTATGATGCCTCAAGCAGGACTTTCAGAGAAATACTGGGCAGAAGATGTGGCTACTGCAGCCTACCCGAGAAACAGAACAGCCACCAGGTCTCTGAAGAAGATGACACCCTACAAAAAATGGTATGGTTGTAAGCCAAATCTTGCACATCTTAGAGTGTTTGGTTGCATGGCTTACGTGTGTGTTCCTGACAGTAACAGAAATGGAAAGCTAAGCAAGAAGGCTGAAAAGTTACATTTTTTGGATACAGTCTTCAAACAAAGGGATACTGCTTGATTGATGAAAGCACATCAAAAGTCATCATACATCGAGATATCATATTCAACGAGGCTGATTTCCAAAATTACCGAGGTATCAACAAGAATTTGGATTGTTTCAATGATGATGTGATTCCTGAGGGAGAGGAGTCAGTTGTAAATAACCCAATGATCAAGGTCAAGACCAACACCAGTATCCTGCAAGTATGGCATTGATGAGTACACAGACATGGCATTGTTAGGTGGAAGCCACACAAAATATCCTCAGAGTATTGAAGAAGCTCTACAGAGTAGGCTTTCTAAGAAGTGGCAAGAGGCAGCCTATTCAGAGTTCCAGTCACTGACAGAAAACAACACATGGGAACTAGTAGAATTGCCCAGTGGAAGAAAGCCAGTTGGATGTAGATGGACCTTTAAGACTAAGCGTGGTAGTAATGGAACAGTAGAACGTTATAAGGCACAACTAGTAACAAAGGGATACACTCAGAAGTATGGAGAAGACTATGACGAGACGTTCTCACCTGTAGTTTGGTACTCATCTATATGTACAATGTTGGCCTTTGCAGTTCAGAATGGTATGATCATTCATCAGATGAACGTGGTGACAGCATTCCTAAGTGGAGTGTTAGATGAAGAGATCTACATGGAGCAGCCTCCAGGGTATGCTAAAGAAAGTGGAAAGCATCTTGTCTGTAAGTTGAAAAAGTATCTATATGGGCTAAAACAGTCGGACTACTGTATTTACAGCATACATGGAGTCTGGGAACTTCAAACAGTGTACAGCTGATCCATGTGTTTTTGTTCGCAGTGAGGGTACTGATTTGGCTGTTGTTGCTGTGTATGTTGATGATCTGATCATTGCCACTAAAACCTTACAAGTGATGAAGATAAAAGATGATTTGTCCAACCACTTCAAGATGAAAGATCTGGGAAAGATCCACTACTGCCTAGGGATTGCTGTGGAGTACGATGAGGAGAAGAATAGATTGTGGATGCACCAAATTAAAGGCGATACATCCTAACACTTCTGGATAAGTATGGGCTAAGTGAAACCAAACCATCCACTGCAATAAGACCTGACATTGCCCAAGCAGTGGGAGCTGCGTCAAAATTTAACTCCTGTCCCACTGAAGCTTACCTTACTGCAGTTAAGCGAATACTTCGCTATCTTATGGGTTCCATCAATCTTGGTCTGATGTACAACAAACCAGCTGATTACAAGCTTATTGGGTTTTCTGATGCTGATTGGGCCAGGGACATAGACAGTAGACATTCCACAACAGGAAATCTGTTTGTCATGTCTGGAGCAGCGATTAGTTGGCTGAGTAGGAAGCAACCAGTGGTTGCTCTGTCAACTACTGAAGCAGAGTACATTGCTCTCTGCACAGCCACTCAAGAGGCTGTATGGCTCAGAAGATTGTTATTAGACATAGAAGCAGAACCAGAAAAAAAACCAACTATCATCAGAGAGGATAACCTAAGTGCTATTGCCATTGCTAAAAATCCCATTACTCATGCTAGAACTAAGCATATTGATGTTAAGTTTCACTTTGTGAGAGAAGCTCTAAGTAATGGATGTACTGAATTGATTTATTGTCCAACAGAGGAAATGGTGGCAGATGTGTTAACAAAACCTCTCTCACGTGACAGATTAGAACGTTTTCAGCTGGAGATGAGAATGAAGACCTTACCTGGTGTCAAGTCAATTTAAGTGGGAGTGTTGTGGAGTAAATGACTTAACTGATGAATTGACTAACTATTGTGTAATTAGACAAATACTAATTTATTGTGTAATTGTTTATTGTACTTTTTTCTGGAACTATCTAGTCTGATTTAAATCAGTCATTAAAGTTGCTCTGTCAATTCTAAGGTCCTCAAACAAACAAAAAAAACAAAAAAAAAACACACACAATTGCAAAATCTTCAATCGGAAATTGAACCCAGGACCTCCAGAATGTGAGACCAGAGTTGTAGCCACTGTGCTATGTGGCTCCCAGCTACTTGCCTCCCTTAGTTTCTACCTTATATGTATATGAGTGAAGTAACTTCTATATATTGAAGACAAAGTGAAGAAGAAACCAAAGCTGAACCCGACCCTAACCCCAGTGTGCAAAATAACTTTTCAGACATGTCCTGTCGTACTGTCAGGGTATTATAAAATTTGAGTGGACATCAAGCAATTTGACCAGACATTTTAACTTTTACTGTTATTCCTTTCCTGTGTTTCTACCACTTGGATGTTTGCTTCAAACATTGGGGCCACCAATGTACTGTAGAGCTGATTACTTATCAAATACTCACTGATACTGATAGTACAGCAATTTAAAGAGTAGCTATTGGTCTCATGAAAGGGCTTCTATGGAATCAATTGGGCCTTTGTAGGAAAAGAAGTCACAAGGACTTCAGTCAAGACCTCCTGCTTGCCTTGGAATGATACAGCTATATGGTCAAACTTAGCTTATACTGCTATGGCTTAGAAAATGGTATGCATAAAACCCTTTCATCTTTGGGAGATAATGAGATGTACTCAGGCTGATGCTTTGTTCACTCTAGCTTAAAAACTGGTTGTGCAGGTGATCATGAATACCACAAGTAAAAGTACCAATGGCAATCAGGTTATAAATACATTTTACTACTGCAGTATAGGTGACTAATACTAGTAGGATGTATATAGTAGGTTAACGAGGCTAACTGGGCATACCCTTGTGGTCAGTACAAGCCAAAAACACATAACTTAATTACATGTCAATACCATCATGTCTGGCCTCCCTCCTAGCTCAATCCTAACTTTGAAAGGACAGCATTTTTCCGAACAAATTCAATTATGGGCTGACACCTGGTGTAATTGACAGGAAATTGTCTGGTGACTGAACTTTATTTTGCACACTGTAACCCTAACCTTAGGTTTGCCTGTGAACTACTTGTCGCGTCCTCTAAAGTACAAGACCCGAGGCAAACTATGGATCCATGTCCTAAATACTCAGGGCATATTACTAGACGCATGTCAACCCCTAGCTTGTCCATGTGTTTGATAGTGAGAGAAATCTAGTACAATAGCCCTGGAAAATATTTCCAGCTGCCAGAACTTTGTTAATTATAAGTAGATTTAAACTAGAAGTTTCATTTATAAAGCAGAAATTAAGTGAGGTGATCAGCCAAGATAGTGGAGGTTCAGTGGTTAAGGATGCAGGTGTTAGGTATGGTGGTCCCTGGTTTGAACTCTGGTAAGTTTTTTTCAGCATTTTTTGTTTACCTTATTTACCCCGTGGTGACTACTCTATTAGAGTATCTCTTTACACTTGTTTGGTTTTTGCTTTATAATTTTGTTGCTGTAACTCTATCGCTATTCGATTATGATTATGATTATGAATACTGAAAAGTACAGCTACAACTGATATATTCAGGGAGGTTACAACAAATCACAAAATAAGATTAAATTATAATTTACTTAAAAATACTTCCAGAGATTGAGATTCTATAGTGTCAATGGATAGGTTGTTCTAATCACGGATAGATCTGGGGGTAGTAGCTGAATTTATAGTGATTTGTTCTAGTAAAAGGGATCTCAAAATGGAGAGGGTGGTGGCACTGGGTGGGATAAGTGGTGTTTGAAAAATAGCCAGAAATTTTAAGAACTGATGATGAGTAAATGATGTTGTAGAATAATTTTAATCTGGTTATATATTGCCGATGTTGGAGGCACTGCTACAACGATCAGTCTATCTACACACCAATTTTCAAGTTATTCCTATACTCGGTTTACCCTAGCTGTAGCTGTGACAGAAGTTTGATTTCTTTTTACGTAAATAAATGCTCATAACTCCTTGGATATTCCTCAGATTAACAGCAAACTTGGTACATGATCCACCATTATACGCTCTTCATTTGTACCAAAGATAGAGGCAATCAAGTTACACATTTGTATTTTTATAACAATTTTTGCAAAGTGTGTAAAAATAAATCGAAGCCCTCATACCTCTTGTATGGCATACGATGAAAAAAAAACAAAGAAATCAAAATGAAATTTGAATGCCCATATCTTGCAAATGGCTGTTGCGAATTTAATCAAATTTGCCGCGTAGCTTACTCTATCTGGCAATCAGCTATAATGCAAAAATGGTGTGGTTTGAAGAAGGGGTCATGGAGCTATACACGTGTGAAAAAGCTGTTTTCTTTCTTCCTGTCAATATACTTGTGGTGTGGTGCGCTAGCTTTTTTGGCCGCACGACACACTACCATGCATGTTTTGATACAAAATAGCAAGTTAGTAAAGATCACTACAACAAAAAGTGCTTAAACAAGGGGATCATCACCTAAAGTGTGAATTTAACTCCTACTTTTAGCCTATGTAATTATACTCATGAAGCATACTTGCAGTTTTCCACAATTGCAAGTGTGTCTGCTGTAATGTAATGTTGCAAGGTCATTGTTAAAAATTTATAAAATTTATTGACATGAAAATCATTGCAACTTGGCTGAAACTGTAGATTTTACGCTACAAGATAACTATTACAAAGACCACTCTTTTTCACAACTTAGGCTGGTTTAGATTAGATAGTTACTTAATACACATGTGCATGTTTAAAACATTGATTGTACCAGTGTTTGAAAGAATCCTGTCTACTGCATTGGTCAGTTTATCCCATGTTGCTGAAGGATTTAGTTCAAGCCATTTACGCAACATTGCTTTACATCTTTCTTCACAACTGTTGGGATTATCAGTTGCTATGATATTAAGCCGTGATGAACAAATCTGTAGGGCTTCTCCTAAATCCCTCCACTTTGTTGCATAATGTGGAACAACATATCTGTTAATGTTCCGTTGATCAGGTCTGTCATCTATGGCAAAAATTATGTAATTGTGATACATATACCAGGAGTGAAACAATACAGCTTAACTACAGGGTTTCCCAGCAAAATAAAGTAGAGTTTTAAAACTGTAAAATTGCTAGCAACATCAAAGTCATTTTCTTAATTATGTACATTACTTTAAAGGTATGTTACTTTAAAAGTACAGTGTGTCAAGCCATACAAGTGCTAATTCACATCCCGTTGAATATGTTCATAATGTAACAACTTGTTGCAATTTATTGAACTTGTAATGAGACAATTGTAAACAGAGCAAGTACACAATTGTTTTGGAAATTTCAACTACAGTAGGGACCATAGCACATCAATAAAAAGTACTGAAACAAGCTAGAATAGTGCACGATATTTGCACAATATTAAATCACAGTACAACAATAAGAAGTGTTATATCCTGACTGTGCTAAAGATACCATAATGGAAATGCACAGTAGGGATATAACACTTCTTATTGTTTTACTGTGATTTAATTTCATCAAATATCATCCACTACTCCAGCTTGTTTCAGTACTTTTTATTGATATGTTTTGGTCCTACTCTAGTTGAAATCTCCAAATTTTTTGTGTACTTGTTTATTAACTTGTTTTTTGTAAAATAAAATTCTTATGACAGGTGAACCTATGCATACCACATCAAAAGAAAGAAATGGTGCTGCACGCCCTGAGAAGTGCAGTATCCATTACGCTTCATTATCAACTATGTACAACCTGTTACACAGCATTACAAATCAAGAAAACTGTTCAAAAACTCCTCTGCAATGAAAGTAGCCACTATGAAAAATATGGACGATTTCTGTTATGAAGGGAAGTGATCACATGCTACCACCAAATTGACACCTTTCAATGTCAGCAAAGATGAATGGGACACAAAAGAGGACACTGGTAAGTCTATGAAGAATGCATTGTATGTACTGCAGTATGTAATCTTTTAAAGCTGTGTAGTTAATGTATGAAGAATACTTTGAAACCTCAAAATACATACTATCGGATGGAAGGTGTTCACTGGTGCTTACTTTAGTGTGCAGTTAATTTGCTCAGGTTTGTGATTTTCAGCTACACAACAATTTTCTGATGGTTGTGTCGCCAACTCAAAAGTATAAATCACTTCAAAGTTGGCATAATAATGTCATAATTGAAACCACAACTCCACCTTAGGTATTGTTGCATCATTGTGACACCTCCACTTTAGTTGCTTACCTTTATAAGTTGTTAACTTGATCTTTTTACTTACTTGAGATAGTCACTTGCCTATGGGTATACACCATTATATTGACAAGTGTGCTGTAGGTGAAACATATTTGCTCCCCACAAAGTATACAAAGATTGCCGAGATTTGATAAACACTGAAGTTATTCTCATTACATGTACAAACTTGCAGCTATAGAAGTACCCGCTGCAGTCTCAAGACAGTCCAGGTTGCAAGATGGCTTCCTAATTTTATTGTGCAAATTTTTACCTTTAAAATTTAAAATGTGTTGGGAGTTCCAGAGAAAAATTTTACCTTTTAAAGCACTGTGCATACCAAAGCAGCTAATTCCAACATATATTTGACAACCAACACTGAGCACATAAAAGTCCATTTTTCCAAAATTTAAAAATTAGGCTGGAATACCTACTTCTAGTAAACCCACACAAAGCTCCACAGCGTGGGTTGGCTAGTCTCGCCAGACCACCAGCTAATCTCACCAGTTTTTCCAGCCAAAATAGTGGTCTGGTTAGTCTTGCCAGCCTGACCACTTTTCTTCCTTTTTAGTAGATTGGCTAAGCAACAAATTTTGATGAAATCATTCACTTTGTGATAAAAGCACTGAATTTTCTGTGGAAGCTGAGTAAGGTACACTAAATTATTTGAGATATAGTGCCACGTCAAAATCATTGCCATAGGGGCATGTTTTGAAACTTTCAAACTAGGTTATAAGCCCACTTCCAAGTGGTCGGGAAACCATGCAAGTGCATTCAAAATCTTCATTTTTTGCTTAAACTGCATGAAAGTATTTAAAATTACAGGTGCAATTAAAAATCTTCCAAAATGTGGTAAAATAAATTGTTTTTAAACACTTCTAATGGAGCCAGTATTTCAGTGTTAAAAAGTTCAGGCACATGTGTTAGGCTAAGTGTAACTTGAATAACACCAACATGGCAGTCAAGTTCGTCACTTTCTTCTGGTAGAAATGTCTTAAAATCATGTGATTTTCTGTTGCAGTAGTTCGTAGGGTTCTTCATGTGCTACAATATTCACTCTCAACATGGTTCAAGTAATCCATCATCAACTCAAAGAATTGATCGTTTAATTGGTGACAGCACAATCTGTGCAGCTTTTTGGTGACAAATAAAATGTTTCTTCCTCTAGAGCACAGGACAAGCAGAGAAACAACTGTGCCATGGGTCAGCAATGACCAGTACTAGGTAAAGTACCTGCATGTGGAGTATGGTTATAATTGAAGCTTGTTAGCCATCTGGCTGAACCATCTATATGCTGATATTCAGCCTTAACATGCTGATTGGTGTGAAAGCACCCCGGGGTGGTGTGCACTCGGCATATTTGAGCAGTGCACACCCCCGGGATGCAATCACCACTTACCATGTATTTAGTATGTGTGCATATAAAATAGACAAACTATATAATATTTTCCTAGCAATGCACACCACCCTTCCACCGCACCTAGCTCTATTGCCTACTTTTTCCTAGTTCTAACCACAATAACATTTTCTACAAAGCCATAAAGTGTAAGCAACAACACCAAACAAACAAGCACTCATGCAAGTATCTACCACATAACATTGCATAAAATATACATAACAGTACAAAACACAAATAACATTCATACAGCTACCTATACACAAGTACTTTGGGGAAAGGGCAACTGAGGAAATTGTTGGAGTAGGACATAATAAATTTTGCACAAGCCATGCAGACAAGCATTGTGGATGCGGCACAATACATAACTGGATTTACAGTCGACCACAAAGCAAATATGTCTTCCAATTAGTACAAGATTGCAGCAACACACCATATATGCATAGCAACACAATGTGATAGCAGTAACCAATAAATAATCATTTAAGTAAATTTAGCGTGATTGATTTGGTTTGGGCATGCACAGATAATAAGCACTTCATCCACCTGCCCTTAGTCCTCAGTTGCCATTTAACTATACATGTGTATACCTAAGTTCAATATCAGTAATTGGACGTACAACAACCAATTAAACAATGTAACTAAGTTATACGTACAAAGGTTCAATCTTTATACATAGAAAATCATACAAAGCTCATACAACAATATATGCACTGGCACATATACTTAATGCATGGTTCTGGGTGGGAGAGAGGGAAAAAGTTTTCTGTCTGCAAACACACTATGGCATGATCTTGTGATCTCAAACCTGTCAAGCCAGTTTATTACAATGAATCATTATGATGTCATTACGTCTCACGTATCCTATAAGATTGGTTCAAGTTTTACCTGAAACAAGTGCATTGGTTTCAGTTCGTGGTGCTAGCACTGGACTACTTTGCTAATGTACAATACCGCTGTAATGGACTTTACACTCATCTCATGGATTCTGTGTTGCTGAATTTAATTTAATTTACCAAAAGGCTAGTTTATCACTAAAGGATGCTGGCTTCATTTATTATAAGGCTGAAACAAATAGTACGAATATTCGTTATTCGTTCGTTAAGAAATAAGAAATATTCGTATTCGTTAAGAAATATTTGTTATTCGTTAAATATTCGTTAATCGGATAATGTACACATTTAACCTTGAAAACATTTTGACAACTGAAAACTGTCACTTTAAAATATAATTTTTCATCTTAATAATACATGTAAAGGACTTTTCTTTTTTAACATTTAAAGTTTTAGTAGTAATTAAAGTGATTTTGTCCCTTTCAAGTACCTAATTATACAGAAAATTCTTAAAGAATAATTTGTTAATTCGTTCGTTAATTTGAAGAATATTCGAATACCTAAAATTTAATTTTCGTTTCACCCCTAATTTATTACGGTATGGTACGTAGGTTTGCACTGTATCCATTCTACACCCACACCAAGGCATATTAACTTCAATTTATTGTGTTGCAATAAATTACATTTAAAATGCGATTTTTGCAAACAAATAACAGAATGATTGATAAATCAGTGAAACAGTCTCCAACAGCAAAGGGAACTGAACTATATAGAACACTTGCACTTGCACACACTTGCAACAGTTGATATAATTAAGAGCACTGTATAAATATATTAGTGTCCATTGTGTGACCATGTGATATATTATTGTCACCTTGGGCTGATCCTACATGGCGCTGCGAGTAGTTACACTGTAACCTACATCGAAAGCTGTTTATCCGAACCCACTGAGTGATCCCCTGTGCCATTCAAGGCACCTGTTAAGATTACACTTTCATTTTTTGACATGATTTCTGTTGTACCTTGCCCTCTAGACAAATAGAGATGTCATACATCTTCTGATAGTCAAATTTGCCCAAGTTTGACATCCAAGTGGACTGCAATGCTAACTTTGAGGCATGGAAGGCTCAGTGGATGTCCTACTGAAAATTGTAAGGACTGGCCAGTGAAGCAGCTGAGACAAAGGTACCAGTATTAACTTTGTGTTTATCAAGGGAAACCCTCACTATTGTTAATAATCTGGGGCTGTCAGAGACACACAGGAATGATGTTGACATGATCATACATTATACAATACGATAATAGTAGGGACCACAAAGGAGTAGGAGTGGCCCATGAAATAGCATCACCTAAAAACCAGCCTCAATTTTCCCAGATGATGATGAGGCAGAGAGAGAAACCATCATTATTGATGAAAAAGGCATAAACAATACAAAATAAATAAAGTGTGGTGTGTCCTCGGACTCATGCGACCACATATGGCAAATGCCAAAAAATGGGTGTGACAAGTAAATAATAATAAAAAAATTGTTTGTCCATTCTGGACAGTCTCTCACCAGAAATATCTTCCTGGATGCTGAGATTGCAATCCCTGCTGCTTCGTCAAGGAGCTTCCTACAGTGTGACTTCGAGATTGAGATTAACTGATCAAAGAGATTCATAGCATTATACAGTGCTGTTAACAATGATGGTAAATAGTGACCCAGAACACTAAGCTCAATGATGTCATAATGTGATGAGATTTCTAAGCGATCTAATTTGGATAAGATTTGAAGAAATTCCTCTTTAGATTGTTTGCGGTCTCTCGCAGACTCATGATTTGAAAGGTATCCAGAGGATAAGTTAACTCCAGTAGTGCCACTAAATTACATGTTTCATTGTAGATGGCAACATCAGGATGGTAAGGAGTAATCATTAAAGATGATGGAATGGTACTTTGTGGAGACTCGCTAGCTCTCATACCCGGTAAGTCTGCATAAATACAGATGGTACTTGGGTGTTTTAAAAACTCAGAAATTCCTGAAGCCAGGCGATGTAAAACTTGATCGTGTTAATATGTGTAGCATTCTTGGGACAAGGCAACAGGACAACCACTTAAGATATGAGCTGTAGTGGGACGTGCACACCCATAAAGGGAGCATTTAGCATCACAGTGAATATGCCAACATTGCAAGTTTACTGCAGTAGGGAGGGTATCTAAGGTAGAACAAGGAATAAATGAGAATTGGCCTGGGTGACAACCCAGCAAAAGTTGGCTCCAAGTTCCACAGTGAGTTTCTAAGCATACTGACTCCTTGAGCTTATACTGAACAGATAAAGTATCTAGGTGATCTACATAATTATCAAGAGCGTTCATTAGATGTTAAAAGTTTCTTGGATAGTACATAGAGAGGACAAGCCATAGGGAATGATGACAACTGGGAACAAGCTTTGGATAAAATGTTGTAGTTTTCAGTCTGAGTCTGTAAATACGCATCTCCCAAATGCAGCTGTAGACCCAACTTCTGGAGCTGGGGGTCTGCAGTTGCACTGATACAAGAAAGGAGGCTCAGCTTTGCCTCTGTAGATACCTGCAAAATACTGGGGCAACAAACACCAGGATAGTATAGTATAGTATAGCACAGGTCACACTTCTAGGGAGTGTCAGCCACTTTTTAAGGTAGTGGGTGGCCAAATTTTCTAACTTCTTAATGGCACCATTAGTAATAGCGTCCACTGACAGATGAAACCGTAGCAAGGAAACAATGTAGTTTCGGTAGAGCCAAAGTTTATATTCTTCACGAATCGGTAAAGTGTCTACAGAGGACAAAAGATTAGACAATCTATCAGTCAGTTTCTTCTTAGCAATAGCCTTGGTAGCACTCAAAGATACATTATGATTATGATTATGATTAAAGTACTTGGTAAAGGCAGAGCCTGTATACCAGAAGGCCCTATAAAGGCCTAAGATGTTTACATTAACTGCACTAAGTATGTTTGAAAAGTAGGAGAAAGAAGAAAAAATCCATGACTGGACCTGGACAGCCTTGAATCCGCAGCCATCCGATTAACGCTTGAACGCTTACAGGAGTCTGCCAGGCGGTCAGGATATTTTCTTCTTACTATTTTCATGTATTTGTATCTAATGATTTCCCCAGAAACTTGGTACCACCTTCAGTAATTGATCTAGTGGAGCCTCCAGAGAGCTGGATACCTTCCTTTCTGTGACTGTGACCATCAAACAAGCAGAAGACACATTTGAAGGGTGTGAATGGCAAATCTAGTTCACGTGCTTTCTGATCAACCTGTTACAATATGGATATGTGTACTTCCAGTGAGTCAGATATCAGAGTTGCATCCAGGGGCGGATCTAGGATTTATAAAAGGGAGGGGGTAACTCAAGGTACTAATCTCTTGGGTAGAGGTAGCGAAGCACACTTCCCAGCATGCAAAGCATGCTTGAACTAGAGGGGTCTGGGGGCATGCCCCCCCCCAGGAAAATTTTGAAAAATAGATGCTAAAACACTGCAATTTGGAGACATTTCCACATAAAATTCATAATATTTTCTGCCTGTAGATATTTTATATACTGCCTTTAGATTATAGGTATGGCTCTCTGAAGCATTTTGCTAATGGAAAAGTTTGGGTAGGTACAGACAACCAAGTACATGATGCACCCCTCTCACAATTGCACAACACTGAATAGGTGCATGTTAGAATAATAATGTTGAAAGTGGAAAATTTTGAAATTTGAACAATACAAGATTGAATCTGAGAGTATTTTCAATGGAAATTGTGAACCTGAATTAAGTATTGTCATACATATTAACTACACAAGTAGATGAATGAAGCCCTTTAAACAGACCAATTCATTTCATTGCATGTATAGGTGCAGGCAGATTTGGAAAAATTCCATAACAGAACCAACTACATGTTTCCAGTGAATGTTCTATTAGAGTAGTTAGCTGACTGCTCTATTAGAGTATCTCGATCTTGTAAACCTCCAATGCTGATTCGGGTCCTTGTTGCATAAGTTTTAGCATAAATCCACTGATAATACCTTGGAAAGACGTTTATAAGGTGGTTTTATGAGTATTTGTATTATTAGTGATCATATAATTATGCTAAGACAAAATTTTATTATAATACTCAGCATATTGATCAAGTAAGGCCTAAATATGAAGGGGGAGGGGGCTTCAGCCCCCAAAGCCCCCTCCCTGGATCCGCCCCTGGGCCATCATCTGCATAGGCCTTGACAGAATGCTCACCAAATGAGTAAAACTTGGTGGGGGATTTCCATTCACATTTTGATGACTTTGGAGTACACTCTAGGGAGACAAATCGTTTGGCCCTCTTTAAACATGGCATCCAGTCAACAAGCCTAAGATTGATTATCTCAGAAACAGTAGAATTCGAAGTATCATCATGTGCAGGAACCATCCTGAAAATATTTGGAAACTGTAGCACAATACCAACCAGGAGGCTCATCTCCCTGCTCTACCCACTTAACGTACAGTGTGGAATCTACCGGGGGGGGGAGATATCTACTGAATTCTGCAATGGAAGTTCAATAACATAACCATGGCCATTGTTAAGCTTAGCAGCTAGCTGTAATAATGGATTGAATGCCAATAAAAACATAATGGGAGACATGGTGTCACCCTGAAATACTCCTTGATGGAAAGGAATTGGTGAGGTCTTCCAGTTCCTAGTAGTAACAGTTACAAACAACTTTGAGTCAACATAATCCAAAACTGAGGATGGTACTTTGACTAGTCTCAACATGTCAAATATTAACTGATGTGGTATTGAGCCAAATGCATTCTTTAGATCAAGAAAAGTTATCATTAAAGATTTTTTTGTTGATGCGGCATTCTGAGTAGATGTGCTCATAAACACCAGGTAGGTTGGATATAAAGCCCTTCTGAATACATGTATCAATGACAATATTCTTTCTAAGGTAATCTTCCAGACAATAACTTAAAATTTTGTGAAAATTTTTCCCAACTACAGATGTAAGGGCAATGGGCCTAAAATTGGTTAGATCAGAGGTATCTCCAGTTTTATAGATTAACTTAACATTGGCTAAACCCCAGGAAGCAGGGGATATGCCTTTTTCCAAAAGCTTGTTGAATAAAGTAGCCATAAAATGATGAGTTGACGGTAAATGACTAAGGTGGAAATATGTGATACCATCACTGCCAGGGGAAAATTTCATCAAACATCGTCGAAGGGTGGACTTGACTAATGAAGGGGTTATTGCTGTTGTATTAAATAATGATGCATCACAATCCGGTAAGTCATCTGTGATCCAAGATGATAACTGACAATATTGCAAATCATCACTGGAATAAGTTTGGAGAAAATACGCGTAGGGCCAACCAGAATTAGATAATGTCAGGCCTAGATGGCCGGTACAAACACAGGTAAGATGACTGGTATAATGTGACGATACGCATAACACAAGGTAGAGAAATAAAGTGAAATATGTCTAAATACGGCTATGTTTTTTATTTTAGCAAGGTCGCAAGAAAACGACGACAACTAAAGATTTTTTTTATTACGTACGTAACGCAATACAAATCCATTGAGAGATGTTGTGTAATCCAGGGCTAATATTGTGAAACCGACCTACACATAAATAACTCACAGTAGTGGCCGTGTCTTTTAATTGGGCGTGCACTTCGTAGTTTCTTGGCCACGCGCCTCACTACTGTGAGTCTTAACTTAGAATAAAGAGTATTTTAATAATATTACATATTAAGTTACTAACTTAATAATATTAGCCACAAATATTAAGTTACTAGTTTACATTCATGCTAAGTTACTTTTGTATTAAGACAACTAAGTTAAAGTTAACATATAAACCACATGCAGTCACATGATGCACATCAGTCACGTGTACATGCAACACCTGAGCACCATTATAGATGAAAGGTTACTGGATTAAGTAATACTAGAATGGATAATTGGCAGTAATTTCTATTGATAATGCATTACTTGTTCATCGTTACTTGTAGTATCACTCGTTACATCGCGATAAAGTTACTCATTACTTGTTACATAATAATATTACTTTTTTGTCACTAGTAACGAATTATAGTTTCCAAACGTAATATTACTGCATTTCCTAAAGTAACGCATTATATTACTCAGAATCATAAATTGTAATATATTACGTAACGCATTATATTATGCAATGCGTTACCCCATCTCTGTCTATAGAATACTTGCACATACTTGTAACAGTAGGTATAATTAAGAGCACTGCATGAATATATTAGTGTACATTGTGTGACCATGTGATATATTATTGTCGCCTTGTGCTGATCCTACAGATGCAAAGCTTATAAACCTAACAATATGCAGCTATCTCACCCAGTAAACGTATAGAGCAATCTAATGCATGAAATAGGCACTCACATGATCAAAATTCAGATCTATTCCAATGACCTCAAAATCACTTGAAATCAAATAAGAATGCATTATGTTCTGCATCTCAATTAGCCCAGCCTCTCTCTATGATGCTATCACAGTATAAGACACACCTGTGCTAGCCCAGACCACGCTAAGTGAACAATTAACACAAATAGGAGCGTAATGCAAGGTTCCTTTTCAGAAATGAATTATGGGTATTTTGTGTGATTTGAATTTCGATCACGTGAGTGCCTGTTCTGTGTGTTGTATATTTTAAATTAATTTATTAAAATTATACAGCATAGAAGCTGAAGCTCTACAGGACTCAATGGTCCTGTAGGCTGAAAAGCAAATTAAACTACTTATACTGATATGCATATGGTGTGTGTATGAGTGACTCAGAATTACAAGAAAATTATGTTGAGTCATTGATCAGAGTTAATTATGTTAAAAGTGTAGAAGTTAGAGTTGAACTGGAATGGCTGAACATCAATAATAGAGACAGACAGTATGAAGGTGCAGGGTTAATCAAAATTAAATTTGTACTAGTAATAGCATGGGTAGCAGTGAAATTTGGGATAAATATCACGAGTGTTGTATTGGAAATGGGGATAAATTTCACGAGGCGAAGCCGAGTGAAATTTACCATTTCCAATACAACAAGAGTGGTATTTATCCCAAATTTCACTGCTACCCATGCTATTCCCAGTTAATACCATACTCGCTGCATATGCGCATGCCGTGCATTAGCTTTGCTATGTACACAATTTGTCACTATGTACTAAACACGCGTCGACACTAATTGGCGCTACATTGTTAACATAAATTCTAGCCAATGAAATTGCAATTACAACTTTTTCACTGCTGTCAGTGAAATACGGGATAAATTTCACTGCTACTATTGAGACTTTTGTACGGGCAGTGAAACAGGTATGGTATTAGATTAAGAATTCTTCCTGGAGGTAATTTATAAAATGCTGCTTAATAACCCATTCATGGCCAAATTCTCACAGACCACTGGCCGTTATGCCAAATCGCTTCATACTAACCATCCAACACACATAGTAACCATGTATCTAAATACTTACTATAAACTAAGGAGGTTGACAATTTTGTTTTTGTTTACATAGCAGTAACCACAACAAAGTTATTGAACAACAAAGTCTAAACTTTGCTAAAAACCAGCTTGAACAAACAACAAAATTGCAACTAACTATTTACAAAGGTGCATTACACTCCAAAGAACTATTTTATACAGTTTAGTTACAGTGTGATCCATTCCACAGCTTGTTTCTTCTTATTTTGGGTATTGCACATGCGTATCTGCACTCATGTCCACCATGCCACGTCTGGGATAAAGCAGCTGAGTGTCAACTTTACCTGTCTGCATTGATGTATAACACTTTGTTTGCTATAAACTACTAGTTTTCAACTCGAAGAATGATATAATTTGCCTATTATAAAAGGTTACGCTTTACGCTATAGTAGTTTTTAGAAGAATCCAAAAACACTATATTTAGTTACCAAGCCTTTGCAATCCCTTCCGTTATCTCAGTCTGGTAACTTTTCAAGTAATATTCGAGATGAATAATCCTCCTTAAAAGCTGAAATTTACTGCTTGAAATTTTCCATGATTTCTTCCACCTTATTAGAAGGAGCCATTACTAGTTTGAAGACATTGATTGAGTTGGCCTCTGAAAAAGGAACTTTAACTGTCCTTCCATTGCAGGAGCACAATTTCTCCCTTTGCAAAATTTGCTTTTCATGATGCTGTTGCTTTTCATGATGCTGTTGCTCTCAGGGATCCATCCAGGCTCCTCAACATTGTGCCTGTGGGACTAAGTTCACTGTTGAACATTCTTTTACATGTCCCAAGGGTGGCTTTCCCTCAATTCGTCACAATGAGATTCATGATTTCACAGCTAGTTTACTGACTGAGGTCTGTCATGAGGTTGCAGTTGAATCCCATTTAAAACCAGTCACAGGTGAGTAGTTCATCCTAGCTTCTTCAAACACTGAAAATGGCACTTGCCTAGACATTTCAGCTAATAGATTTTGGGGTGGTCGTTGTGAGAAGACCTACATTGATGCAAAAGTTTTAAACCCACATGTGCCAAGTAGTCGTACCACCAATACCAGGGCCACTTATAGAAATATGAATTGTGTAAGAAGTGATTGTATGAAGCTTGCATACGTGAAGTTGAACAGAGTTCCTTTATTCCTTTAATTTTCTCAGCCAGTTATAGCTAATGAAGCAACAGTTTCTTACAAGCACCTTGCCTCCCTGCTATCTGATAAGTGGGACTTAAATTATGCACTGTAATGGGATGGATACGATGATGCTTGTCTTTTTCACTCCTAAGATCAGCAATAAGATGTTTAAGAGGATGTAGACCATCTAAGGGCAGATTTAGTCACTTTAGAAACAGCAACGGTTGATTTCATCCAGATAGAGACCAGACTGCCATCACTTATACCGTAATTGTTAATTGTTTTTGTACATTAATTAATGACTGTTATGACTGCTTTGCATGAGATATATTTATGGGATGCCATTGCGTCTGACCTTACATCATGAAATAGCCATGACAATCTATGAGAAATCTCAGAAATTGTGTGAAAATAATAGAGGCACTTCAACTTCTGGACATATGAATTTTTGTAACTTGACTTCAACAATGGTTGTTAGAAGAAACAATAAAGGGTGGATGTTTGTCAGTATGGTAAACAAAGATTATCCAGCGCTGTATTTTGAAGAAATGTTAGTGACTAGGTATGCTTTAGTCGCTAAGAAGTCCTTGGCCAAATGTGAAATTCGTTCCACCAACCATACCACAGTACTGTGGGTATATAATAATTAACAACATATTTGTTCAACATCCGATTCGCACTGGTGGTTTTCGAGATGCTAAGGAAAGCCATTGAATTTGAACATATGCCTTTAAGGAACCTAGGTCACTACGGATGTATAAAACATAGGACACAATCTATCCATAAATATATGTGCTCTCAGATTCTTCTGAAAACCTCTATAACATAACAAACACGCACTAGTCTGGGAAGGATCCAGTTATCCCAGAAATGGGACCTTTATGGGCATGTCCATTTCAGTACTAGTGCATCTTGCTTCGAAATGCATTTTACAAGTTATAGCGAGACTAAACTATATTCCATGAGTGAGTTATGAAGCCATGCCACCATATGGCAGCAGTGGCCATTAATGGGTAAAGTTGATGAACTGAAAGAGATGTGTCGATTTCAGGTAGATGATTCTACAGTCTGAAATAGAAGTGCTGATGTATGGAAAAAAGTGATTTGGAATGAACTAACTTGCAGAAATTTCCTGATCTTGTAGAGCTTGTAGCAAATTTTATAAGTTGATGGACGCTCAACTTGATTGGCAAACAATGAAAAGCCAAAGACATGAGTTAACATTAGTAATGCTTTATAAAATTATTAATCATCAAGTAGACATTCCCTGTCATCACATCCTTCAGGCCATCCCTAATCACACCCACAGTAGTAGCAAAAACTTCTTACACTTATCCTCAATATCACCATTCCTTCTTCCCCATAGCAGTTAGGTTATGGAATAACCTACCCAATCATGTAGTAGAAGCTGATAATGTTGACACATTTAAAACTTTACTTGTAGTCTATTTGTTATCTAACTATGTACACTTTATTCAATTTTGAGATCTGTAAATTATAATATAATATAATAATAATAATGTTAAAATGATTTGAGAGGTAGCCAATATCTTGGGACTCTCATACACTTTTGAGAAATTTAATTAGAAATCCATTAGATATTTAGAAATCCCAAATCCCGAACCAGGTAAAAATAGGTTATTTTCATTTCTGTCCATTAGGAGTTCAATTGTGGCCACTGCTCTATACAATGATTCAAATTGGCAGTGTAAAGTACACCTAGGCCTCTTCTGAAGGCCCTCTGATCCCCCGTCAGCTAATCTCTCAGGTGTTTTCTCTGCACAAGTATTAGCAAAAACTCATTTAATATGAATTTAGTTACCCTGCTTTGCATGCGTTCCAATGTGGGAATGTCCTTGATTAACTTTGGTCTCCATAGCTGAGAGAACAATAGAGCAACTGAGATCTGACTATAATTGTTTTTTTAAAAACTAGTATATTGTTTGTCGTAAAAGTACGACAGAGAAGTCCCAGAGTTTGGTAGGTTTTTGCTGCAATTATCTGGTTGTAGTGCTCTGACCATTGGAGGTTATCCGTAAAAGTCTCATATCAAAACTTTTATCAAATTTACTGCAAAAAAAAAATATGCATATATCTCATTTTCAATACATTTTTGTATAGAAACACGGTTTTTAGAAGTATAACTTTTCATAATGCTTTACACATTGGAGTTTTCCACTTAACACGGACGGAATTATCATCATCTAATCTTCAGCTTTCTTTTCTTCAATATACTTTCATCTTAGTTCCACTGGGAAGTGCTTGCTTTCATACACCAAACTCCCATACATTTCATATTGCTGGTTGTGTACAACTTGATTATCGTGTCAATTCCAAGTCACGCGCATGCTTTGGTGAGTCAAGTGCTTGTATTATTAAGTCCATACATTTCAATGCACATGAGAAATACCAACTTCCTGAAATGCATGCTGCTTTTTCAGTACTACTGCCATGATAGTGGGTGCTAGTGGTCTGAGGTGTGCATAGTAATGCATTTTATATCAAGTTGAAAGACAGATTCTACCAGTAACTCATGGTCAAAATTTCATATGCAAATATGGCTTCATTTAACAAAACATGTAGCATGGGGATACAATGTGTATTCATCTACTGGGTGAGATAGCCATATTATTAGGTGTTAAGCTTTGTATCCTTGCTGTTGGAAACTGTTTCACTGATTTATCAACCATTCTGGTATTTGTTTTTGCAAACTGCATTGTTTTGGCCAAACTTCAGCATATATACAGACAGTGTTGGGCAAGTTACTTTTTAAAAGTAACTAGTTACATATTACATATTACTTGCAACTGAACTATTTAGTTACAGTTACATATTACCCATAAAATAAAGTAACTGTAATAATATTACATATTATATTACTTTGTGTCCACAGCCTTAAGCTGTCATGTGTGAAACTACCACCTTATCACGTGACGTGATTGCGTTGTTGGACAATGTGCAAATCTTGGTGATAAGTAAGAAGCTGGTGAATAAGCTTCATTCAGTAGGCTTCATTACTTTGTTGTGACTAGGCGTTACACAGTGGATTACTAATGAGATTAGTAACTTCGTTACTTGTAGTAATAATATTACATAATATTAGATTTGTTACAGTATCTATATTACTTAGGTAACACGTTACATTTGTAAGTAAAGTAACTTGAGTTATATTACCTGTTTTTAAGGCGTATTTCATTATATTACTTAGTTACCACAAAAGTAATAATATTACATAACGTGTTACGTAAGTAATGCGTTACTCCCAACACTGTATATATATATACTAGTGGTACCCACGCAAAATGCGCTCGTTGCTAAGACCGTTGTTACTACTATTGTGTGAATATAATACTGTAAGCATTTGAATTGATCATGCAAGGAGTAATCACATCATTACATGATTCGGTATACAATATTTGACGTGCATGCATGCATGATTCTACAATGGTGTGTTGCTCTTTTTGAGTAACAAACAAATGTCACAGTTGGGATGGTGTTGAGTATGTGTACTCCACTTCATTTGGATGATGGTGTTGCACAAACTAACGTAATGGAGTGTCTGGGCAATGTGGCTTACTGTCAGAAGCATGTCAATATTATTGGTTGATGAATCACCACAAAGAGACTTCATATGATGATGTTGCATGAACTAACATAAAGCGTCAGAGTGTGATATGTGGCTTGCTTACTCAGAGGCATGATCAGTTACCAATAGTTAGTGCATTATCAGAATGAGCTATATTCTAATTCAATTTGCATTTGTCATTTAGTTAGGTTGTTGTCTATTAGAGTAACTGAATTGGAGTTCCGTTTTTATATCCTAGTTGTGTTGTTTACTTATTGCATGACAAAGTGTGTACACAGTACAGTATTGGGTATTCAAGATAATACTGAGCAAGAAGGTCAACATCACCATGTGTATTTAGATAGAGAAGAGTTATATTTTAGTTGTTTTCAGAATTAAGGTAACAGCATAGCCTAGATGAATCCTTTATGTGAAGAATGGTTGCTCAATTAGAGGTCATGCGTGTTCTATTAGGATAGATATCGCAATGTATGTTCTATTAGGGTAGTTAAACTAACAGAGTTTCTGGAAGTTTCAGCTATCCCTATAGAGTTAACCAAAGAATGAAAATGTGTCTCCCTACACATTGAAGACTGCAATAGCAACTTCATGATCTTGACCATGATTCATCTCCTGGTAAGGTAGAAGTATGTTATATTAGAGTAGTTGAACATAATCTTCTGTTCTTCCTCTCGCACAATGGTGTCATCCTGCGGGCTGTTAGGCAGCCTGATTGAAGTGATCATCATTCGTTAACTTGCCACACCCACTATGAAACTATCCTTCTTTGACTTTTGTCCTTCTCCCTTGCAGTGGTGTACCAGTAATCCTCCATTTTATAGTCCTTGACCTGCTTGTCTTCTTGTCACAGTTGCTATACTTCATCTAGCGCACAGCAGTGTAAGCCTCAGGACTTGCTTGTCCTAGTGGACAGGGAAGCAGGGTGCAGAGGGTGTATTCCCGGCGAGTCTTTCTTGTGTAGTCTCTGTCAAGTAGCTTGATAGAAATGATCATCACTCTACGGAACTGTCCTTTTATATTGGTGGATGTGTTTGCCAGATGATAGTGTACACACCAGATCACACGACCAAATTCGCTGATGTGATTGGTTAAATCATGAAAAAGTGATTGATCTTATCTTACTGTAAGCTTACAGATATTAAATTTTAACCATGACGTCATCTGATTTCTATTAGCAATGCATGTATACCGGAACGCCGTATACGCGTATCATAAATTTATAATGGCCTTTGACAGTGATAAGTATCTTGCAACCAAGGTTAGCACGTAATGATAGACATGAAAACCACTTATGACACATTGATTTGGATGGGTAGTTGGTCTGGTGAGTTTGAAGTTAATCGGGCTGGGAGGAGTTTGTGTTTGAAATTTTTATGGCCTCAATTTTTACGCTTCTCATTCTGTCGTCCACAGGGAAGAGAAACATCTAGTATAGGCTGGGATGGGGAAGGCTGGTAACATGATAAGTGTCTCCAGAAAGTTGTGGACGAATTTGTGTCTTCCTCAGGTAGTTATGGTGGTTTAAAGGGTATTCGCTGTAGTTTAACGAATCGCCACCAATCCTGGATCAAAAGATTTGTCTCAAATTCTAGAATTGAAAGGTACCAATACAATTGGAATCTGACCAAGAATGACAGATCAGTGCTTGAAAAACATGTGCGTGGGCGTTAGAGAATTTATTTATATATATATATATATAGATGACTCAGACCGATGCTTCAATTATAACTATGCTCCGGAGGGCAGAGTGCATACATGTATATTAGGCAATGCATGAATGCCCTGTGTTATAGCTAATATGTAATGCTTATCAGGCTGATAGCCTGTACAGGGCGATCAATCACCTAGGCCAATACGAGTGCAGCCAATGGATATATTAGGCCACTCCAAGAAAATTCATTGTTTCTCATTTCCTGCCCGCATGAAAATTCTCTTCCACATGGTTTTATTCATTATGTTGTAAACTGAACATTTTATTCATTATTTATCATGCGAATGTGTAGCAGTTGTACACAGGCACTATTTCTAGCAATAACCTTATTCAGAGTCATAACCCATGGAGCTTTTATAGTGTATTTAGTTTAGCTCTTATAACTGTTGTGTGTGTCATGGATCCCAACATAGATCTAGTTACCGATCTGCCAATATTGTATCGATCTGATATCAGTTATCTAATATGATTGTGCAGGTAGTTCTTTAATAACATTTTATAATCTTAGACTAAGCTAATTGCCTAAATTGGTCAATTGTTAGCTGAATGATGATCACAGCTTTGTTACTAGAGTCAATACCAATGGTGGTGTGGCCTCAATTACACCACCCAGACAAACAACACCCACAAATATTTTAATGCATGATTTGAGGGCTGTTGTAGCAGAGATTCTAATAGTTTAGTCTATTTGATATGGTGTAACACCAGGGGGTAGGACAAGCCCACGTGAACTGATGTACATTACGCAATGCACTTAAGTGATGCTTGAAAATAGTTCACGTGAGTGAATGGTTACTGTACAAAATATCAATGAAGAGGTTCAACAAGGTTCGACAGGTATTTGAGTTCTACCATGTTTGTACTTTACAAAGGTGTGATTTTTGCGAAGAAATACAAAACCGTTACGAAGAAATCAGCGTTCCGAAATGATGACACGTGGCGATCACCAATTCACCACTAACGGTCTCCGCATTCATCAAACAAACACAAACAATTGTCCTTGTTGGATATATCCCTATAGAGAGGTAGAAGAATCTGTTTTCTTTTGAATATATTTTAGTAGCGCTAAGGGCCTTACGTAGTTCCATTACGAATTCACGTGGGCTTGTCCTACCCCCTGGTGTAACACTGTTCACTGTTTTCTGCCAAGGACCTCTGGTAAATTCAAGGGTAAGTTTCAGTATTTAAAACACTGCTAACTGGTACGTATTTATATGGCTTCTCGAAGTTTCCGTGGAGAAATGGCTTGAGAAATGGCACTATACTTTAGCTTATTTCGTAAATGGAGCAGAGAAATGATAGAAGAAGTCTAGTATGTTTGAAGAAATGGTGATAAGAAAGATCGGTATCATGAATCGGTGGCTTCAACAGAAAATCAGTTCTACCGATTTTGCTCAAAATGTCGAGATCGGCACCGATCCAATACTAGATTGTTCTTTCAGTTCAGTAACCACTTCCTTTATTAATTTAAAAATGAAGTAGGGATCTATGCAATAAAAAGTAGTGAAACAAAAAATTAATGATGGTGTTACAGCATAGCTCAGTGGGAAAGTCCCTACTTTGGCATATTCTGTCCAATGTCAACGTAGGGACTTCTCACTGATCGAGCTATGCTGTAACACCATCATTCATCTCTTGTTTCACCACTTTTTATTGCATAGATGCCTACTTCATTTTTTAAATTAAAAATTTTTAAAATCACTTTAAGCTATAGCACTATTTCTCACCTTAGCCCAGCATTTTTCAACTCGTAAGACGGCAAGGATGACAAAATGCTCTCCGTCTGAGTGGTTTTCATGGCAAATCCAAGACATGCATTCTAATCACGTGAGTATTAATTGATTCCCACAATCAATTTTGGCCTCAACGTCTATATAATCACTGCCCAGTTGCAGCCTGGCTATATACGAAATGTAGCCTAGGTGGCTCCTTTGATCTGAGGTGTGAAAGCGTTACATATATATATATATATATATATATATATGTAATATATATATATTTTAAATAATAATAAGTAGTAGTAATACAAAGGAAAAATACACATAACAACTTAATGCTACAATTGGAATCTACAACCCCAAGTTGAATATATAGTTGTAACATGGGAACGAGTGATTTGCCTGAAATATATGCATGAGCATGAGGGTGCATATATAATATCTACATCACTGTCACTATTGTCTGAGTGTTGTGCATTCAACCATGGTTTGTTGGTTAGTTCTATTGTTATAATGTGATACCCACGGCGCAGCTGCTGCTCTTTGTCCTGTGCTACAGAGAAAGAAATGTTTTGTTTGTCACTAAAAAGTAGCACAGATCATGCTGCCACCAGAAACTGACTAATAAAATCAGACCACCAATACTTTGAGTTGATGATACACTACTTGAACAGTGTTGAGAGTAAATATCATAGCATATGGAGAACCCTACGAATGAACCGCTGCAGCAAAAAAGATTTTAAGACATTTCTATCGTTTTCTACCAGAAGAAAGTGACATAATTTATTCAAGTTATACTTAGCCCAACACATGACAATAGTTAGGTAGTTGATTTATTGGAAGACATCAATTTTTCAGGTTGAGGACCTTAATTAATTGATTACAGAGGTCCCTCTCCTAGTCGCTGTGTAACGGGCTGAATATAGCTGCATAATGGCCATTTCGCTATTTTAGTAATTGAAGGGGTCAGCGGGAAAGGGGGACAAGTGCCATTTGAAAAATAAAGTGACCATGTGGTGGGCATTAAATAGCATTTTGAGTCATAATTGAATTGTTGTGATTTTTCAAAGAAGTAAATTTGAGACTGCCTTGAACTTTTAAATTCTGTTGTTTACTTAGTAACAACATTATTCACATGCCTTAAATGATCCAATTCATATTTAAGAGATGAAAAAATCTAAAATGGCACATGTTCCCTTTTTCCGCTAGCCCCTTCAATTGAAAGTTGGAGCACGTTAAGACGAAAGCAATAAGCCTGGCACTATTCTTTCAGCTCTAATGCAGTATGCGTGGGCTCACCAGTAATAATGTCACAAAAAGTATAAAGAAAAAGAATTTTAAGTTTGATTAGGGATCATAGAAATAAAAGGTAGTGATTGCCTACACATGAAGATGATAATTTGGCAATCATATACAATATAATAGTGATGCACTGATACTACCTTTTCACTACCGACCCGATAGCAATACATTTGAGGCTGATAGCGATCCGATGCCGATGCTTTGCCCCACAGGCATTTCTCATAAGAAACAGCTAGTAATTTGTAATAGTTAATAAACTAAACACATTTTGCTAATCTCATCAACTGCAGTTTGCTGGTTTTGTGGCTATCAATTACAAGATAACAATAGTTTGTGGTTTCAATGAATCTTTGCTGTTTCCATTATACTAATAATGCTAGTAACTGGCTTCTTTTAAAGAATTCATTACTTATGTCAGCCAGTCCTCAACTCTGTTCTATACACTATGTACGTTGCCATCTTGAAAAATAATTAAGTGATGTCATTTAAAAGTATCAGTTGAATAGGGCCGGTGCCGATACTAGTATTGGTACTTCACTATATACTAGTGGACCGCATTGATCCAAAATGGTAACACAATTGTTAGACATTCTCGTGTGGTAAGTAAGGAGTCTAGCTCAAATACTTTTACTCTGGCTTCAAATTGTTCCCATAGGCAATGAGTATGATTTAATTGCTGATGATTCCAGCTATATCAACTCAGAAATACCTATGATGTACTTATTTTAGAGATATAATGAAACCCAGTTTAGAGATTTTAGTGAAACATTTATTGTTGATAATGGTTCCATTGTTTCTTACTCATGTAGTAACTGAATTAACTGTCAATGATGAAGATCTTAATAAAGTACTAATAATACTAATACTAATACTAATGATCCTGATTCAGAAAGTGAATTATTTATCAATGATAATGATTCTGAATGTCTCTGATTCAGATAGAACTAGCCGTACAAATTCTAGTAGTAACTACCTATATTCTTATGGCGAATCTACACCTATAGACACTTATACCCCTGATATAATTATTGGTTGTGAAACTTGGCTCACCCCAGCAGTTCTTGACAATGAAGTTATTCCTTATTGAAAGGATCATGAAAATGGATACTTATCCTCATAGAGTGAGGGTCTGGTCTGTATCTTGTGCAAAACTGCAAGATGCAGCTCAAGATTGATAAATAGGTTTCTTTGGCATTGACTGGTTTTTTACCATTCTTGGCAACAACTTTTGGTTTTAATCATATTTATGAATGAGGTCATGATCCTGTAGATCGTGAATGTAATGGACCTTATCTGCAATGACATCATAATTGACAAAATGGCCGTGTTTAGTGTGGGAACTTCGTATATAATCACTAAAATGAGCTTTCTTTGCGGATTTCACGACATGGAACTATTGGATAGCAAAGGTAAAAGGCTAGTTAGCGTGATGTGGCGATGTGAAATAGTTCCACCAGACGAAATCAGACTTAAGTTTGTTATCGATGCAAAACCACGTGCATTTGCCTTGTAATTAAGTATGTATACCTCACCTTGCCCCTTGCTGCAGTATGTAACGTTAACATCGTCAATCACCTAGTAGAGCTTCCTATCCCCAGTTATATTGTACATTCTACAAGATGTTTACGAGGAAACCAGGATAAATTCATCAAACCATCTGCTACTGTTGATGCATACAAATTTAGTTTTTACCCAAGATCAATTACCCTATGGAATCAACTACCAATCAGTGATATTTTTTCCCTAAATGATTATGATAGTATTCTTCAATCAACACTGACACATTCAATGAAAAACAGTACTGTGAATTAATAATCTAAAGACATTGTTTTTATACTCAAATTTGTGAGTTTTACAATCATAAATATATATATAACATAGCGAATCGCCACCTCTCCCAATAGTCTCTGTACAAAAGTGTCCACACTATCGGCCGCCATTTTGTGCTTTGACGTCATTGCGGATTAGGTCCATAATGCAATTGTATCCATTGAAGCACAAGGGCTGCTAGTTAACTACATTCCAGCTGCACCATCTATGGTGCTAGTATTGATACAGACCAGACTCTCGTGTAACTGGCTCAGTGTGTGCCCGTGCGCCAGACTAGTAACTTATAGACACTAATGTCCACCTCCCTTGTTATGATCCCTAAATCCAACTTATTTTTCTTTGTGGATAGCTATACTTACTGAAATAGGGATTAAATGTATAGCTATTTGTAGGTGTAGCTACTCGACCTCCCTTGGCTATTATCAAGAGTGAATAACATTCGCTCTTGCTATTTATGAACCGATAGCTATAGCTACGTAAATATCTCAGTGCTTACTTCTAAACGCGGTTGTTCGAAACTGGGCCAGTGTGCCATCACAGTCTTGAGATTGTTCTCCATCAAAGTCTCCAACAGGTCGTGCCATAGCGTATACCGGAGCGTACTGATCAAGTTAGACTTTGCCCGAGCATAAATCTCTCCATAGATAGATGGCCACAGATAGATGGCCACAGGGTAGTCTCAATCAAAGTTATAATCAAATCAAAAGTTATAATCAAATCAAAAGTTATAATCAAATCAAATCCCATCCGGGGTCGCGCTAATGCACAAACGCGAAGACCGGCTGGACACTAGATATCAAAACTTGTGTAAGATATTCCGGATTTCCGAATAGGTTACGCCCGTTTCGTATAAATAACACCGTCTTCTAAACAAGGCGCCATAACTTCCGCGTACTCTGGTTGACAGACATGAAGTTTGGTTTATCGGATTCCTCAGTGGGGACTATTCTACGGAACGGAACGGAACGGAATGATGGACTAAACCACGGAACGGAACGCTTTCTAAAATTGAAGCTTGCAACTTACCATTGCTGAAACTTCCCTTATAAGTTATCTCCAGTGGGTGATTAAACATAAGATAAAAAGAATTAACGGATCGATTGTGGGTTTTTGTTGGTTGTCATTAGTAACGAAGTATTATTGTGGGATGAGCTGTATCAGTAATGTTCATCCATACGGAAGGGAACTTTATGTGAGCTGTTTTTCTTATTTAGACTTTAGAAAACAGTCTGGGCCGGTCTTTCAAGTCATAAGTCAGTGTATAAATAAAGCAAGCAGGAAGATACTGGTAACAGGAAAGAGCCAGCTGAATTGAAACTTGAAGAATTTTGTGCAGTGTGTGAGGAGCAAATATTTTGGCAGACCGCAAGGAGGGTATATTCTGCAAACATCACTAAAGTGTATGCATGGAGTTATTTATATATTAACAGCTGGTGCAGTGGACTAATGCCGTATTCAATAGTGAGCTGATTTTATCTGTTGCACAATTCAAGGATGTGTCTGACTGCTAGCCTTGAATCAGGCTAAATGCCAAAACTCCAAGATCAGCCAAATCTCTATTATAAGCCACATGTGAAACCATGCCCGTAGCCACCAGGCAAACGTGATTTGGACCAGGGTGTGTGTGTAATTTCAATGTATCTAGTCAGACCTGAAATGGAACACTCACATTAATTACATACCACCTAAGAATCCTAGGATTTCTTAAGTGTAACATTTCACATGCTTCACTTCAAACAAAACAGGTTAAATTTGTTTGTCTATTTTCAAGTGATTCCCAGTCCAGCTGGTCCATGAAATTACAATGGGATCACATGTATTTGTTATAGTGCGGGCTGTCCTGTGTTGGATCTACTCTCATAGGCGATTCTAAGGGGGGGGCCATGCCCCCCCCCCGTTAAAAAATAACTTTTAAAAAGTCTTGGGGAAAAGTTGCTGTATAGATTGGCATTGTTATTTTTAGCATTTTTCATGTTTTTAGAACAAATTTTAGGCTGTTTTCAAGCCTTTAAATTGCAAAAATCCTGCAGCAGACCCCCCTGAAAATTCTACTTTATACTATAGCCAAACAACAATAGTTATGCTGTTCCCTACTTGGCCCCCCCTGTAGGTCAGGTCTAGAATCGCCACTGTCTACTCTAGAGTTGAGATTTCAAGGTAGACTCACTGCCAATGTACTGACACTAGTACTGTTGTAGCATGTTTAAGTGGAGGACAAATGAAATAGTAATGCTAGATTATTTATGTATACAATTTTTTCATAATGAAATTGATATCCCATTTTGATTTGTACTTCCACTTTGCAACATATTCAAGAACAAGAAGCTACCACACTTAATCTCCAACCACTGTCATTAATTAACCAAGATCTCGCTAGTCTGTAATTCACCTTACTGTAGTGATTTTATTGATTCATCTGTATGTTTTCTTCATTTTCCTTTGAAGTTGTACCAAGAGTTCATAATAAGGTGGAGAGTGTCTAACTTGAACGCATTCACCAAACACCCTGCTTAAAGTAACACCTCGGCCTTATTTCAGAACAAAGGCTTTACCTTCTTCAGCAACACTAATCAACAGTTTTCTATCCCCCAGTAAAGGTATTGATTTAATGAAAGATGAACTTTACGCAGGGTGTTTGTACAGGCCATACTGAGAGTTAGACACTCTCCCCCATACAAATCAGTATTACAAACTCTTGGTTGTACGGTATAGGTAAACAAAGATAAGTTTCTCTCCCATCTTATTCTAGGATTTCTATTGACAAGGAAAATTCAATTATTTGTATACAGGCTCAAAATTGAGAAAATATAAAGAAAGTGAATTAATATTATAGTCAGTTTGCTTTTGGATATTTAATGTCTCCAACCACAACAAAAATTCGATTAATCCATGCATCTCATCACTGGTCATCTGAACATTCTTAAAGTGATACCTCACTCAATCAACCATATATTCTGTTTATTAGACTGAATAAAGTCATGATTACCTAAACAATCAATTAATGTTTTATAATTATCCTATTCCATTTTCCTGGAGGTTCCACTGATAAAATGCAATTTCAGCAATGATAGCAGCTAGCCAAGCTGCAAGTTGATTCAAAAAGCATTCCATTCTGTAAAATAGACCCCATCCAGAATTCAACTCAGTACTCAGGCTGAGATATCTGACAATAGTCCACTACTCTGTTAATGAATCATTGATGTTCACACAATATAGCCTCCTTGAGTTCTCTGAATGTTTGCTCCTCACACACTGCACAAAATTCCTTTAGATTCTGCTTAGACTGAGTTGATTCAGCTTGTCACCATACTTGTTTCCTTTGTAGTGTAGCTATACACATACTGATTTATGCCGATTAGAAAGGCTGGGCCTCAGACTGTACATTCTAAAGTCAAGTAAGTAAAAATAACTCACATACTAGTAAAAACAAGTCATGCATTAGTTCCCTACTTGATATATCCGAAGATGAACACACTGAGTCAGCTATTCCCACAATTAGTACTTCGTTACTAATGACAACCAACAATAACCCACAATCGATCCTTAAATTCGTTTTATCTATCTTGGGGTAACGTTTGATTACCTGCTGGAAGTACCACTGATAACTTGTACAGCAATGGTAAGCTGCAAGCTTCAATCTGAGAAAGCATTCCGTTCCGCAGTTTAGTCCATCATTCCGTTCCGTTCCGTTCCGTAGAATTTTTTTTTTATTTATTTTTTTATTTTTTTTTATTTTTATTTTTTTTTTTTATAGACCCCACCGATTCCTCGATGAAAGGCGATTCGATATATGTGTAAGTTTGTGTAGTTTTTTTTTTCCCTTTTATAACTTAATTAATTTTATAACTATAGTGTGCTCTTATACTCTATTTTGAGGTCTTGCACAGTAATAAAATATAAAAATTAATTATTTTTTTAGTACCAGGGCCGCCCAGAGAAATTAGGGGACCCAGGGCAAAGAGTTAAAAAGGGGCCCCAGGGGAAAGGAGGGTTCCATTCTGAATCACAACTTACAATTACTTCAGCCAAGCTGTAAGTTTAAGTTGAAGACCAAAAAAAAAAAAAGTCAGTGTCTATGCAGACCTGCAAGGATTTCGCTTTAATGACTCTCCTCCAGAAACCATCCCCTCCAATGTTTTAGTCACTCCTTACAGACCTGATGTTGTTATCTATAACAGACACTCTGCATCGATGAGCATTATAGAGCTTACGTGCCCATTGGACTCAATACAACATATGGAATCTGCGCCATAAATTGTGTAAACCTGAGTATGTACAGCTTTTGGCTGAATTGGATCATTTGAAGATTCCTCACTGCTACAGAACTGTGGAAGTCAGTGTTTTGGGCCATTTTCAACCTAATTCTATTGTTGCAATCAAAGATGTGATGAATTTTACCCAGCAAGTACCCCTATTTTCCAAAGGAAGTGCTAGAAATCTTTTGTTCAAAATGGCCAGTGCCTCAATTTCTGCTTCGCAGAGAATATTTTATGGTAGGAACTCGAAAGAATGGACAATCAACCCGGACTACTTTTAATTCTGTATATAAGCTGTAACTTTAGTTTTGTAATTTAATTTTTTTCCTTGCCATGCCCACTGCTGTCCACTGTTGGTCAGACATGTGGTCGCATGTTGTCTGAGGACACATTCTCTTGTAGTATATCATTTGTTTGTAATCAGTCATACGTGTTTACTCATCAATTATTAATGATGGTTTCTCCTCCATTACACCACCCATATCTCCTTATTTATAAGCTTGCTACACTGCTCCTCTGGAGAATACTGTGACTGCTCTATTAGAGTATATCGATCTTTAAAACAGGTATTCAAGGGGCAGCCTCCTGGGGGCCCTTTCAGGCTGGGGCCTGGGGCAAAATTCCCCAGTTGCCTCCTCCTCCCCCCCCCCCCAGTGGGCGGCCCTGGTAATAATAAAAACTATTGCTATTAAATACAATTAACAATTATATATAATAGGGTTTCCACTCAAATAGGAAGGTGCTTCATTTTGTTGTTTCTGGAGATATTCACACAGATTTACCTTCAAGTTAAAGCAAACAAGTGCTAATTTGTTATTGGAATTTTTGCAGCAGTCACTATCAACACAATTTTAACATGTGTAAATATCAAAAAAGTGGCAACGTGACCAAAAATCCCTTCATATAGGATTTCCACTGTAAAATAAGATGATGCCTCAGCCTTTTCATTGTTTCTGATGATTTTCACACAGGCTGACCTTAAGATAAAACAAACAAGTGCTAATATATTATTAAACTGTCAATATCAGTGCAGTTTTAATTGTAAATACCCAAAAAGTGGTCACGTAGCCAACAATCCCATTACAGCTATAAAGGATGTGTTATTATAAGGCAAGAAAATACACTAATTGTGACTTCGGTCACCCTACAATACAATGATTTTCTAATAAGCTTCCCAATTTAACTATTAGGCAAGTTATATAGTGCCGGCAGTCACGTGCATTAAAAAAAAACTTAGACAAAAGCCTAAGAAAGCGAAAAAAAAAGGTCTCAGCGAAAAAAAAAAGTCTCAGCAGGGCTCGAACCCGGGCATCCGTACTCATAAGCAATGCTCATAACCATTATGCCACTGGTGCTGCAACTACTCACCTCCCTTAGTTTCTACCTTATAAACATCCGATTGAAGTGACTTTTATATATAACAAGAGTGAAGAAGAAACCAAAGCTGAACCCTAGCCTACCCCTAACGCTAAGGAACTACTTTTCGCATCCCCTAAAGTTGAATGCTCGGGGCAACCTACCAGACGCGTGCCCTAAAGTTGAATGCTTGGGGAAACCTACTAGACGTGTGCCCTAAAGTCGAATGCTTGGGGCATATTGGACGTGTACCAACTTTAGCTCGCCTAGAGACAACTGGTTTGTTTGATAGTCCAGCAAATGATGGACTTCTGCCGGTAAAATAGCTGTTCACGTTCGTAACCGGTGCCGGTACTATATCCACTTTGTAACTTATGATATTTTTGGTCATGCACTTTTTGTATGCTTTTGTGTGTTAAACTTATGCTGATACTCAATGTTACAAGCAATCCAATAATAAATTAGCACTTGTTTGTTTTATCTTAAAGGTCAGTCTGTGTGAAAATCACCAGAAACAACAAAAGGAAGCACCTTCCTATTTTGAGTTGGAAACCCTATATATAATGGAGAGAACCCAGTCTCTGCCTGGATCAAATTGACAGCAGCAACTGGATTCTCACGAACGAATCTGCCAGCAGAAGAACAGGAACCATGTAGACATCTAATTGCAGAGCGTAGTACAGAAAAAGACAAGCAATTAGTCCCATTACAGCAGCATAGTGATCATTCCTCTTCTCTGAAATGAGGTAAGCTAGACGTTTGTCATTAGCTTGATCAGCCATCCCACCTGTTGCAGAGAAAACAAGAGGAGTAAAGGTGCCATGCTCAACCTCACGAATTCGAGCTTCATAAGCACACTTCTTCACATTTTTGTGATGACGATAAATGGACCATGGAGTAGGGGAACGGTTAGTAGGCACATGAGGATCAAACACTTTAACATCAACATAAGACTTTTCACATTTGCCACCCCAAAAACCATTCATATCAACATCTAAACGTGCCCCATCTTCCGTGTTTAGGGTGGCATGATCAAAATGTTTCTCAGAAAGAGGTTGTAAGCTTGGTTCAACCTGCACTTCATGGCACACGTGACCTCAGCTCTGTCAGCAAAGAAGCTGTTAGATCACGTATTTTATTGTGTCTAATAGTTGGAAAGCCACTTTTAGGGCAAGAAAAAGCATGTTCAACAGAAAACTTGACCCCACAAGGGCAACTATCAGGAAGTCTAACAGAAAGTAGTTAACGAAGGGGAAACTATAAAGGAGCTATAGCTACCGCAAAATTTACGCCCGTAAAAACACATGTTTTCAACATATCTCTGTAAACTAACCTGTTTAACAATTTGTATGGTCGGGGTCTTATTAAGCATCCTTCGCTGCATAGAATGATACCAAATTTAGTGAATTTAGTTGAGGATAATAGCTCGTAAATTGGGAGCAAGTATTATGTCATCATCAGCAGTAAATAACTGTCACTATGGCAACATTTTCCCATTTGTACAGTCGGCATTGGATAGAGAAATTCAAGGGCTTTCTTTTATTGCATGGTGTACTGTAGAGATTTTATGAGTTAAGGCCAGGCAAAGTAGATTCCTTGTTTCTCATCAGCCACTTCCTCAATTTTGATGCGGGCGGGGGTCATTATCCATTATGACATCATGTTAATTAACTTTTTAATACCATATGCCACAAGAATCATTCATGATATACCATAGATTATTATGCAAATGCATATAAATATTTTTTACACTGCCCATCCACAGTAGTGGTGAGACATCCAGAGGAGTAACTTTGTGACGGAATTGACTGATTATTAATGCTACCAAGGCTGGACCTAGATCTAAATTATTTGCAGTAATCATAATATATTCATACATGCAGCTAGGACACAAGTAAATAGGTAGTAGGGATCATACAGTCAGTGGTCTTGCACACTTTGTCTTTGTCATAAATTTTGAAACTTTTATATGTGTGTGGTAGAACATTGAACAATGAACCGGTATAGATTCTCTGGAAGCATGTAAGAGATCTAGTGCAGCTTCCCCAAAATGCTATATCCTTATTTAAAAATGCTCAAACTATTACTAGAACTAATATTATAGCTGAAAATGGAAGTATGCTTCATATCCTCAAGTTTATAGGTAAAACTGAAAATTTTCACTGCATATATTTAAACCAATAATTTTGGAATGGTTTTTCAAAAGCACTTGTAAGTTTTATGGATCAGTACATATCAGATATATACTCATATATCTTATATGTATATATACACACATATATACACGTACTTCTTTACTCAATTTATGGCGGGATGATATGCTTGGTACAATGCTGCAGAGATTGCAGCCCATATGATCAGCACAAAGGTCAAGATAAAAAAAAACAGGATTCAATTTCATGTCACACACTGTTCATTTCTTACAGAGCTTTACTAAAATCTCTATTATATAGTTTGCTGCTCTAATATAACAGCTTTCTTTTTAATCATTACTTCTTTGCTTGTCCATCTTACCATTGTCCATACTTATACAACAATTACACTGCAGCTTCCTAGCTAAAAATTACATACATGGTTTGGAAGTGGATACTTACATTAATGGAATTATATAATTTCAGATTGCAACCTATTTGGTTTCTAAAGGTTGCACTTGACTTGTTTTGCTTTCTGTGAAATAATAATAAGTAGCAAAAAATAGATATTAATACTTATTACTGGATTAAAACATACACTGATAGTTACATATGTACATATATGTATAGCCAAAAATGTATATGCAAAAGTCAGTCTGTGATCAATACCTACGGTACATGTGTACATGGTCTATAAATTGCGGTATAGTTTCTATTTACAATCTTTAATAATTCTTCAGTGCCAGCACTAGAAAACATATTCTTCTGAAAGTAAAACTTTGTTGCCAGTTGCTGATTATGAGCTACTGCAGCAACCAAATCTTCTACAGCCCAATCAGAAATGTCATTATCTTCTATGTTCAGTTTAATCAATGTCGAAATTTCTTTAATTGCGTTTGCAATTTCTATAGTACCTTCTGTTTGAAGATCATTTCCTTGTAAATTAAGTTCTTGTAGTCCAGTGTTATGAGATATAACATTTGCTATGTCATGTGCTGCATCTGCAGTACAGTGGTTGTCCTGTACACTTAACTTGACCAAGGTTGATGTGCTTTCTAAACCTTTCAGAATCACTATGGTACCTTTACATGCAAGGAAATTTCCATCCAAGTTTAACTCTTGCAATTGAGTATTATGAGACAACACAGCTGCTATACTGTCTGCAGATTCACTAGTAATATTGCTGTTCGTTAAGATCAGTTTAAGCAGTGATGAGGTATACTGTAAAGCATGTGACAGTTTCATGCAATCAGGTGATAGAAGATTACTTATTTGTAACTGAAGTTCCTTTAGTTGAGTATTAAGAGATAGGATATTTGCAATATCATCCACTGCTTCATTACTGGTGCCGTCATTCCCTATATACAATTTTATCAGAACTGAAATGTCCTTTAAATTTACTGGAATATGACTAGTCGTTTGAAAACTGTCTCCACTAAAGAGAATTTCTTTTAATTGTAAATTACTGTATGATATAACAGTTGCTATATCTATTATGCTATCAGTATTATCAGCAAAATTACTAGAAATCACCTCATTTAATGCTAAGAAACTATTCAATACTCTGTATTTTATTGCACAATTTTTACACTGATTAGTATTTATACTCAAGTCAAAATCTTTAAACTGACAATAACAGATAGTACTATCAAACTCTTTAGCTTTATAGTTTTGGTTAGAATTTATGATTCTTGATACTATTATATTTGTGCACAATTTCACTGTAACTTTAGCTTCTGCTGGTCTATGCTTGAAAGGAATTTGAAGAGGTGTACTGTCACTCAAGAAACCTACTATGCTGCATACATCTGTACCGTTGTTTTCTATATTCAGTTTGCTTGATATTGAATATTGCTTAAGTGCTTTAGCAATTACAACAACACCTTTAGTTTTAAGATCATTTCCATGTAAATTAAGCTCCTGTAGTCTGGCATTATGAGATATAACATCCGCTATGTCATGTGCTGCACCTTCAGTACAATGATTATCTTGTATACTTAACTTGATCAAGGTAGTAGTATTTGCTAATGCTTTCATGACAGTTATGGTGCCTTTTAATTCAAGGATATTTCCATCCAGGTTCAACTCTTGCAGTTGACTATTATGAGCCAAAACAGCAGCTATACTGTCTGCTGATTCACTAGTAATATTACTGTTTATTATAACAAGTTTGAGTAATGTTGAAGTGCTTTCTAAAGTGTTTGAAATTTTCAAACATCCAGCTGGTAAAAGATTTCTCATTTGTAGTTTAAGTTCTTGCAATTCAGTATTGTGTGATAGGATATCTGCTATATCATCTACTGCTTCATTACTAATATTATTGTTCTCCATGTATAATTTTGTCAAAGTTGAAGTAGTTTTCAAAGCCATTGCAACTCTGCTAATAGCTGCTGCATTAATGTGAATTCCTTTTAACTGTATATTATTACATGATATAAATTTTGCTTCATCATCAGCTAATTCACCACAATTATTGTTAGTGTTGTCACAGTGAAAAAGCTTAGTTAGCATTGAAAATTCTTCCAATGCTTGATACATTTCTGTATATACTGTAGCTTGAAGATTCTTTCTACTCAAGCCAATATCTGGTAGTTTTACATTACCACAAACAATATCTACCACAAATTTTGCTTCTGTGGTTATCAAATATATATCTGCTATTCTTAAAATCTTTAAAGCTGTAAGGTTCTTTAAACAGTTTGTAATTTTTACAATGTGAGTCATCGTAAGCTTAGTCTTCCAAAAATTAATCTCTTGGAGATTGACATTACTGTGAAATAAAGCTGCTACTTCATCCCCTGCTTTATCACAAACACCATCTATGTCTACCTTAATCAATGTTGAAAGTTTCTGAAGGGCTTTAGCAATCACCATAATACCATTAGTTTGAAGATCATTTCCTTGTAAATTAAGTTCTTGTAGTCCAGTGTTATGAGATATAACATCTGCTATGTCATGTGCTGTATCTTCAGTACAGTGGTTGTCCTGTAGGCTTAACTTGGCCAAGGTAGTAGTGTGTTTTAATGCCTTCATGACTATCTTAATGCCTTTTGATTTAAGGAGGTTTCCATCCAAGTTTAACTCCTGTAGTTGAGTATTATGAGACAACACAGATGCTATACTGTCTGCTGATTCACTAGTAATATTCCCACTTACAACGATCAGTTTAAGTAAAATTGAATTGTGTTGTAAAGCTTTTGAAATTTTTACGCACACTGTTGGTAGAATAGTGCTTTCTTGAAATTTAAGTTCCTGCAGTTGTGTGTTATGAGCCAAAACAACTGCTATACTGTCTGCTGATTCACTAGTAATGTTGCTGTTTATTATAATCAGCTTAAGCAGGGACGAAGTATGTTGTAAAGCATCTGATATTCTCACCCAGTCAATTGGTAGAAGCCTGTTTATTTGTAGTTCAAGTTCTTGTAGTTGAGTATTATGGGATAGAATATCTGCTATGTCATCTACTGCTTCATTACTGATGTTGTTGTTTCCCATATACAGTTTTATTAATGTTGTATTGGTTTTCAAAGCTATCGCAACTTTTCTGACAGTCGGTGATTGAAAACAGTTTTGATTTATATAAAGTTCCTTTAGCTGTGTATTATAGGATAAAATGGTTGCTATATCATCTGCAGCTTCATCAGTGATGTTATTATCACTGAGCTTCAGTTTAGTTAGTGCTGAAGTTTGCTGCAATGCCTTGCAAATTGTAACACAACCTATGGCTTGAAGATTATTTGCACTCAAATTGAGCTCTTGTAATTGCATGTTATTACAAAGAATGCCTGCTAACTGCTCTGCAGATTTGGTAGTAACGTTACTATTTTCCATATGCAATACTTTTAAATTGGTGAATTTCTTCATGGAATTTACAAATGTAACAGTGCTATTTGCTGTGATTTGATTATTACTAAAATCAAGTTCCTGCAGTAAAGTATTTTTGGACAAAACAGCCACTATACTATCAGTTGCTTCATCAGTAATATTGTTGCTGCTGAGGAATATCTTGGTCAGAGTTGACAGTTGTTGCAGAGCCTTGCAGATTACTATACAGCCTGTAGCTTGAAGGTCATTTCCACTCAAGTCAAGTTCTTGTAATTCCATGTTGTGGCAAAGAACATCAGCCACAATTTCTGCTGTTTTGTGGTTGAGATTGCTGTTTGCCATTCTGAATACTTTTAAATTTGTAGACTTTACCATAGAAGTTGCAATCTTTGTGATACCTGCTACTGTTAGTTTATTCATGCAAAAACTAACCTCTTGGAGTTGTGGAAATCTACATAGGACAGCTGCTACATCACCTGCCTCTTCATCACAAACATCATCTATATTAATCTTAATCAATGTTGCAAATTTCTGAAGTGCTTTTGTGATCTTGATAACACCTGCAGTTTGAAGATCATTTCCCTGTACGTTAAGTTCTTGTAGTCCAGTGTTGTGAGATATAACATGTGCTATGTCATGACCTGCATCTTCAGTACAGTGGTTGTCCTGTATACTTAACTTAACCAAGGTTGAAGTATTTGCTAAGCTTTTCATGATTACTTTTATACCCGCTAGAAGGTAATTCCCATCCAAATTTAGCTCTTGCAGTTCAGTATTATGGAACAAAACAGCTGCAATGCTGTCTGCTGATTCACTGGTGATATCACTGTTTACAATAATAAGTTTATGCAGTGCTGAAGTATTCTGTAAAGCATTTGATATTTTCACACAATCAGTCGGTTGAAGATTACTTATTTGCAACTGAAGTTCTTGCAGTTGAGTGTTACAGGACAGAATATTTGCTATATCATCTACTGATTTGTTATTGATGATATTGTTTCCCATAAATAACTTACTTAATGTTGAGGTGTTTTTCAGACCCTCTGCTATTCTACTAACACCTTTCGTTTGAAAACAATTTCCATCAATGTGAAATTCTTTCAATTGTATATTACATGATAAAAGAGTTGATAAATCATTTGCTGCTTCATCAGTAATGTTATTATTACTGAGAATTAGTCGGGTTAGTGTTCTAAGTTGCAACAGTGCATTGCAAATTAATATACAACCCACAGTTTGGAGATTGGTTCCACTCAAGTCAAGCTTACATAATTGCAGATGATCAGAAAGATTTTGCGCTAGTATTTCTATTGCTGTGTTATTAATATTCCTAATTGGTATGCTTAATGATTTTAAATTAGCCATTTTACTTATAGCATTCACAATATTTACAATGCCTGCTGATGATTTTACATATAAGCTAAGACCAAGCTCTTGTAGTTGAGTATTGTTATACAGAGCACTTGCTACATCATTCGCCTCTTCATCAGAAATTATACTGTTGCTGCTGAGAAAAAGCTTCACTAATGTTGAAATTTTTTGCAAAGTCCTACAAATTGCTATACACCCTCTATTGCAAAGATTATTTCTACTCAAGTCAAGTTCTTCCAGTTGAAAATTATGACAAAGAATACCAGCCAGCCACTCCCCTGATTCATGGTTAATATTACTACTTGCCATTTGTAGTACTTTCAAATTAGAAAAATTTTTCATGGCATTTAAAATCTTTTCAGTGCCAGCTGATGTTAGGAGACTGTTGCTGAGGTCAAGTTCTTGAAGTTGAGGACTTTTAGATAAAGCAGTTGCCACATCATCTGTTACTTCATCAGTAATATTAGTATCACTAAGGGAGAACTTTGTTAGCATTGAAATTCCTTTTAGCATCCTACGAAGTAATGTACAGCTTGTACCTTTAAAATTATTTCCACTTAAGTCTAGTCTTTGTAAATTATATGGAAAAAAATTAGTAGTTGCAAATTCTGATTTATTGGTGGTAATATTAACAACACTTGCTGTTCTTGCTTTAGTGTTTGTAGTGTCAAGTGCTTTGTTATTTATGTCAGACAACTGAACTTGCTTAACATCAGACAACAGTGCTACTGTATTATCCGCCAATAGATCTGTAACATGGTTGTTACAAAATGATAACACCTTTAATCTTGGAATACGGTGTAAATGTTCAAAGATTTTTGTAGCAGTACTTGTTAAAACTATACTTTTGCTCAAGTAGATTTCCTCCAGTGTTGTATTACAAGACAGGATGTGTGCTATGTTATCTACAGCTTCATCAGTGATGATGTAGTTCTCAATCCCGAATGTTTTTAAAGATGTAATGCTGTTCAGTAAGATATTGATCTGTAACTTATGCAATTTCTCAATTTTTCTTGCAATGAAGTGCACTGCTTCAAACTCTTTGCTTCGCAATACAGTCGAACCTTTTTCTGTTATTAAATTGACTTCCTCAACAATATTGTGTCCTATGCAATGGTGTTTCCTTTTTTTAGCTTGCTGTATAAAATTCAACTGATGCTGTGTTACATTAAAACCATATAAAATGCCGTCTGTCAACAATGCAAGGCTTATGTTTGTTTGATACAGCATGCTCATACATGAAATTGAATTGCAGATAATATCACCAGCTGTAGCAATAGATTCATCATATATCAGTATTTCCAGATTTGAATTCTGAAACTCTTTAAAAATTTCTATCATTAGTGTTTTTGATATATTATTATTACACAAAAATACTGTTATTGACTCACATTTTTTGTTTAAAAACAGTAAAAGTTGGCTGCATGCTGTAATATGACAGTTAATAAAGTATGCCTCACTGACCTGATCATCTACTGCCATGTCATTCAAATGCACACCATAGAAAAAACAAGATTTGCGATTACCGGCTATCACAGAAAAGTTAATCTTGTCTTTACATGCAAGCAGACTCAAAACATTTACAAGTTCACTTATCAAAGTGTTATAAAGGTTGCTATCAGTTCCATTTATAAGACATTTTTGAACTTTCCAATATACAATAATCTTAACCAGTATAACAATGAAACATGCAGATGCAGTTGGTTTCTGTAAAGAAATGCTCAGTGTTTTCACAAATGACTGACATTTATTGCACCTTAGATACTGGTGAATAATTTCACATTCAACATCAGTAATATTACATCCTTGAAAGTCTAATTCAGTCCACTGATTTGGAGTAGTTGTTAACCAACTTGTTAGCTGATAAAACACATCAGCAGTAACTTGACAGTTTGGTAACTTCCATACAGTTATTGATGGTTCCAACTGGAATGCTAGTGCAATCTGCTTAGCAGTAGGATTGTGTCCTATTATCATACCATTTGTAACTAGTAATGCCGAGGTGGTATGGCAATGAGTTGTTATTAAAGTAACTAGATCATCTGCAGAAACTTCAATTATGCCATGTATGAATAGTTCTTGAACTATTGGGTTCAGGGAAAATAGTAGTCTAGTACTGTGGTCACTTATGTGACTGTTAATGATATAAAGAATTTTGCATTGTGAAAATAATGACCTTTTATATTTGGATAAATCACAGTTGTACAGAAACATTAGTAACTTATTGCTAGGAATAATTACTGTAGAAATATGTTCTGATGTAGTATTAGAAGCAAACAAAGTATCATCTTCAACAAGCACAGTTTTTAAGAGGCAGATACAAGGATTCTTCCATGTGATATGCTGAATTAAGCAGTATATCACAAATTTACTTTTGTTGCTATTGTCATGCAAGGTATTCTTCCATGAAAAAACCTGTGAGTGATCATATTTTTTAATACACTTTCCAAAATTTAGTACTTCCAAGGGTGACAAATGATCACTCAGTGAATGTGTACTAATCAATCCTCGTATTTTTCCACTACTGATGACAAGTCTTACACAAGAAGTATTCTTGACATCCACCATTGAAAATGAAATATCTACTAACCCATTGGCAACTCTGTCAGATAGAAAAGTATCATAAATATACAGATCAATAGGAGTACACCGTGTGGCTAATACACTTACAAGTGCTGCAATAAAAGTACCACTGGTGTGAGAGCCAACAACATGAATTTTATTAATTGTATGTTTTTTTAATACACTATACCAATTTTGTACTTCAGTCAAATTCGCATCCCAGTCACACTGAATGAGATAGATACTTTTAATACCTGCAACACTTGAAAAAAGACCAAGCAGTTTATTTTCTTCCAAGTGGTTGGCATAAAGAAATGACCCAACCAGTAATAGTTCTAAGCTGCTTGAATCACCATACTGCACAAGCTTCTCTTCAACTGCAGCAAATAAAGCATTGCTTGTGACAGTTCTAAGTATACCATCATCAGTAATGATCACTTCTGATGTATGCCAAGACTTACATAAATCTAGCAACCTAAGCAAAGAATAAATTGTCAGTTGATTATGAGAAAGGTCAACTCTTTTAACATTGATGACATCACGATTCTCTTTATCTAAAAACCTATTGCAAAGGATATCACAACCTGTATCTCTAATATTACACCCTGACAAATCAAGCAATTCCCATTGTTTTGTAATGGATCTACAAAGAAAGAATCCAAGTGTATTAAGATCACTGGGAAGCAAAGTCTGGTTGCTTAGGTCAATCTGTTTGTCTTGGAGGAAGCTTCCTCTGAACAAAATATCTTTGCTGCATTTAGTTTCTTCAAGGCACTGAAATAAATGCAGACATTTTACTTTGTCATTTAGTAGTTTACTAGATATGCAAAAATTTGGAAAAAGTTTGGTCTGAAATTGAAATTTATTGCCAGAGAGATAGTGTTTTAGTGCAAAGGATGTAGCATTAGTTATACCAACATACATAATCCAAGTATTGTAGTAACGGTGCTCCCAGAACGTTGTTTCAAGTAGTTTGATTTGATTATTGTCTGGTAGTGTAGAGATATAATAAGCTGCCATGAATTCTTGAATTGAGAAATGAAGAAAATTTAATGTCACATCCGAATGATGCCTGTTATAATAATGAACTGCTTTTAGTAGACCAAGACCATTCCAGTTGTTTGAAGTTATACTCAATTTTGGACAAGATGATTTAATTTCAGATAAGGTAAAAACTATTTTGTTAGCTTGCAAAGCATTAAATGCAAGGAGTGTCAAGTCTCTAAACACTTCACTGTATGGGTATGGCAACTCATTGATGCTATCAATACTTACAGTTGCATCCATCTTTTGAATAAAGCGTCTAATCGTTATTTCTATAAACATTTTGTACATTTCTGTTTGAGTTTTGGGTAAATTATCAAGACCGTTCTCAGCAAGACAGAGTAATATGGTCATGTTTAAAGGAATATAACAAAGTGCATTAATTGTAGGGTTAGACTGTAGATATTGTTGAAGAGCTTTGACTTGTTCATCTTTACCTTCTAAAGCTGTTTGAATATAATCAAACCTATCTTCTTCTGTAAAGCCAACTATTTCTACTCTACAGTCTACAAGATTACGAAGATGTGATGAAGCTGTAGGACGAGAAGTAATTACTATGCAACATTGTGGAAATATTCTACGATGGATTATATTTGTAATGAAAGATTTCTTTCTGTAATTGTCAGATATCTCATCATATCCATCTAATACAATCACAACGTTTTTACCTTTACAATTAAATAAATACGTCACAAGCCAATGGACTATTTCAGTGCTTTTCACTGCATATTGCACAAAATCTTCAATTGATATCGCATTATTTACATTAAAGTCACGTAATGATAGAAGGAACAGAAGTTTCTTAGTAGCCAATAATTTATTTTTAGCCCATTGAAATGCTATTTCCTTTGCCAGAACAGTTTTACCTATTCCTGGAGCACCTTCTATAAGAATCATATTAGGATCTCTAGTAGATCCATCAGGAGTTACTACGGGTGCAAAGATATCAGATATATTTTTAGTTATTCTACACTGGCTTTCTGGATTCCTTGATGTCTGTAATACAGAGTTACTCACAATATTCCCTGCAACTGCTAACTCTTGTGCGACAGATATCACTGCAGCAACAGGAGATTCATTTCCACTATGAATGAGTGCTAGTGTTGTATAGTGTTTAGGTTGATAAGGAGGCCATTCATCCTCTGTAGAGGAAAATCTGCTTTCATCATAACACGTCCTTAGGTGGTTAGTAGTAGCAGCAACAACACTTTGAATATCTTCGACAAAACCTGCAGATATATGCATAAACATTAATGCAATAGCAATTAACATGGTGTGCATTCATTCACACCCTACCAACAATCAGCACAAGTTATAATGAGCATATATTACATCAATGTTACATAATTCCTACATTCCTTTAAGCACTTGAATATTCTCCATTCTAATAATTGCATCGCTTCGCGTAGTAGTTCATGGGTTAGGCTTGTTTGCTAGTGCAAGGAAGCCGAAATACTGATTGAGAAGTACAATATGGTGTTTAGTACTAATGGTGTTGTTAAAATGCATAAATGTGTAGCTGCAACAAGAAGCAACTGGATATCTGCTTTGATATCGCACTAACCACTTATACTGGTATGATGGTATTTTAAAAATAAAGATGGTATTGCAGCTGTAATATCACCTTGTTACTGTCATACCAGTATATCACCAAACCCTAGCCATGTGCAGCCACTTGTTCTCCAAATTTCCTTTTGCAGTGTATCCATGGCACCACATGATCATTTTAGGACACATGGCCCAGCCCATTAAAGGTATAACTCAGATAGCAATTGTAGGTGGCAGACAGTCAAAATACTCTGCTTCTTTTATCCCAGATCTCATGTGGTCTGCTCTGGGCAACTCCTTAATCCAGTGCTCTGATCTGGTGCCATATCCTCACCTGACACAAACAGCATACAGATACATAAGTATTCTAAAAATTAGAGTTTATTGGGCGTTTACTAGAAGTTTAAGCTTTATTGCTTGTAGGTACGAGATTCAATACCTCAGGAATTGGGGTATGAGATTACAACTAAACTTGTGAGAATTACACTGGAGGTGTGACAGTTGAGAGGTATGGATGATGTGGGTTTTATCATCTTCCATGGTAGGCTAGAAATATAGCAGCAGTTCCTTGGAATGGCAACTTTTGCCAGCTAATTAGTCTGTTGGAGAGAGGGTGCTTGCAAAATAATGTAAGAAGGCTAGAAGTAAATCTCTTGTGAAATAATGTACAATCGAGATACTATAATATAGGAGTCACTTAGCTATAGTAGAACACATACTTTTAATTACCCACACAGTGTTGTCGCCTTTGGTCTGCTACCCTATAGTTCATGAAGTTATACTGTTTAGTTATGCTGTTTACAAGAAATTAAAATCACTAAAGTAGCTATGGCTTGTGTGTTCATCTTGCAGACATGCTCAAGCTGATATATACTCTAATAGAGCAGTCACTTACCCTAATATAGCAGTCAGTTTCAAATCCTTAATTTCGCTGTAGCATGGTTACCAGTTTAGAAAATCATGCTGATCTGTATACATGTAATGCAATTGCATAATAGCTATGTTATATGACCGTTGTTTATATTGCAGAGTAACTACTGTTTGTATTATTCTCCTGACCACAGTGTACTAGCTACACACTATATATACCTTGCCCCTGTAGTTAGGTTGTGCCATTGGTACATGTACTTATACTTAAATCATCTTGCGAGAGTGTGAGCAATTAAAAAACTTGCTAATTAAAGGGCATGGTACCCATTTTGTTGATGAGTATTCATCCAAAATGAAACGGGATGAATACTCATGAATGAAATGGGTACCGCACCCTTTAATTAGTGAGCTTTTTAATTGCTCGCACTCTTGTGAGATGATGTTGCATTTGAGTAGTGCCATAAAATTCTTCCTAGCTTTCAAAGGTGGTGTTTAGGTGAGTATTCTATTAAGATTTTGGCAAAAAAAACAAAACATGGGTGATCTCTATTACAAACCATTACTGTGGTTCATGATAAGTTGTGAAATCAAAGGTGGTAGCCAAGAAATGGTTGCCATGAAATGATGTAATTGGCATCAATCAATTTTAATAAAGCAAGCATGTCATTATTAAAACTGATCGGCATTAACATCATTGCAGCTATTCTTGACTGCAACTTTCTAACCCTTAATATTCTTCTCAAAACTACACTCATTTTCATATAGTAGCCAACATCAAGAGTATACCATAATTCACTCTTTTTTCATACAAAATTTTTCATAATAGAAATTTTTGTTTAAAAATGTATATGATTTATGCACCTATCGATGTTAAACCTCACTCCCCCCAGTAGTATGGGTAATGTTAGAGTTTAAGAAGGGATTTGAAGTTGAAAATGTGCCCGAGGGTGGGGAATTTGAACAAAGTGCTAAGAAGTTCTGACTTGTGGCACATGATAAAACTGAAGCTCCATGTCAAATCCTTTCTTATTGCCATGTCTTAGGGTGGGTATATGCGGGGATTTTACCTAACTATTTATTCCCAGGTTGGGAAATTTGACTTTCTTCCAGGTCAAATACCCACTATATATCCCACTATATATCCCACCCTACCCATGCTGGGTGGAGTGGGGCTAAACACTGATAGGTGCATTTCGTGAATGACTGCTCTATTACAGTGTCTTGATCTTTTGTAAATTTTCATAGAATATAAGCATAATTTTATAATGAAAAAGAAAGTGAGTTACGGTATAACAAATTTAAGTTCACTGTTCTAAACTTATAAACAGAAATATGGCATTACAAATTGTGTAAAGAAATCAGTGAATATACTGCTATACTCACTTGGTATATCTTCAGGTAGTTTGTCAATAGCCCTAATAAGGACCTCCCATGTTGTATCATTATATGTGTTCTGTTCTAGCCAGTCACTCAACATCTTACTACAACACTCCTCACAGTTGTTGGGATGATCATGTTCTATGATGTTCATCTGATGTTCCTCAATGCGGAGTTGTCTACCTAACTGTCTCCATTGTGGGGCCCATCTCACCACCACATGATTCTCAATATCTTTCATGGTTGCTCTCTCTGTTCCTTAAAAATAGACATGGAAGTTTGTAATACTGACGTAAATTCATTTTTTGCATATTTACAAGTCTGTATGTATTTTATAAAATCAACTGGGAGAATTACTATTATTATATTTACAGTATCCAGCAATGAAGGTCTGACAGCAACCTGTGCTGCAGCTTTTGAGTTATGTCACCTATTACTTAACACAGCTGAGAAGGGTGGGATAAAGGTGGACACTAGCTAGTTACAAAGTGCAAGACTGCAATGGACAGCAAAAGATTTGTGACCTATACTGTACACTACTTTCCATACTCTTATGTAGACCTCATAATTATCTCAAGAGAAATATATGCAGTCATAAAGGCTGCATTACACTTAAGAAAAGTTTGTCTTTTATGTACGATATGGGTAACTGTATTCAGGGGTCTCAGCATTTCATAAATTGAATTATCCTGTTACAATGATGCATTCAGTAATGTCAGTCACATTATTACTCAGACCTACTTACCGTATTGCCTCGAATTATGGCCTGGGCATCTATTCCTTTAAAGTACCTATTGCTCGTCCAAAAGTAGCACTAAATCTGAGGTTAATCGCTATAAAAGGTTTCTGTTGACACAACAAAGGTTTCAGTTGATATTAAATGATGTCTGTTAAACCTATGAATATGACATTCATGTTGGTCACGTTGTTATCAGCCCTGGCGACTAAACGAGACCAGATGTTTATACGAGACCAGCCATAATTCGAGGCAATACAGTAATATAACATTTTAAACTCAAGGCAGTGTCCTACAGACCTTTAGCATTTGTGCTGTTTAAAGCCTTAATATATACTTAAATAAAAATACTGCTGCATAGACTCAGTGATATAAAGCACACTCTGCTTGCATATGGGACCCTTCTGATGCTAAGAAGGACCCAAGGGGAGAAGTAGATGGGTGTTTAGGTTTGAACAACAGTTTTGTACATGTTCGTAACAGATGCTAAATTGCACGTTTGAGATTTTTTCCGTTGCATGTGTTATGATTATCACATTGATTTTGCCCCTTCACAATATCTCTTTATTGAACTGTGCATGTGCTCTAATTGATTGTTGCAATTGTCTCAAGCTGTTCATATTACATTGGTGCTGAAACCTGGGACCAGATGGCAACTGATGTTGGTCTCACTTTACTGATTTATTTATTGATACTGAGCAGTCAACTGCTGCTGGTATGCTCAGGAAAAAAATACACATACACATTAGAGTAATAATTTGAAACATAACAGTTTAAGTCACTTCATGATGAAGATGCAAGATCCTGGTTCACGCTCTATGAAGTTTGTGTGGCAGCCAACACAACCGTCTGCCCATGCTTCTAAAGGGCTGAGCCTGGGCCATCTTTGATTCATTCCAACATGTACGTACTAACATTTGAAGGCAGCAATCCTAGTGCAAATTATGCCCAGACACCAAGGAGGACTGGATGGTATCATGTCAGAACTTATTGAGAAGACAATTACGAGATAATGAAAGCATCAACAAGTTGGCCTGCGATACTGAGAAGCTGTTTAATCAAGCCTACCTGCCGCAGTTAGAGATTCAGAAGTTTGATTTCATTTTATGAACTTGCTCCCTGTAAAGATATCCCACCAACTAAAGTTACAACTAAGGTTAACTTCATAGAAACAATGGCTAAAGCCAGAGAGCCTTGTTTGATTTACTAAGAGAGCTGAGGCGGCATCAGACAGTTGAATGAGGAAACATTGCAGGCTATGTCACAACAATTAGCAGCACCAAGAGTTCATAATATTAGAAGAGGGAGAGTATCAAACGCTCAATATACCCTGTACAAACACACTGCCACAAGTTCACCTTTTGATGAAATCAATGCCTCTCCTAGTATGGAAAGACATTGATTGGTGTTTAATACAACTCCACTGGTAAGAGAGAACTGTTGATAGGCGTTGAATATGGTGAAGCCTCTATTCTACAGAACACAGTACGGTGTTGATACTGTACTAGTGGAAGTGCATTTGATAAATGCATCTCAGTTAGATACTCTCCCTTACTACTACAAGTATAAGCAAAAATTAGTAATTTTACATCCAATTAGGGATCATAGTAATAAAAAGTAAAGAAACAAGGTGGTTGCCTATATGCCTGCAGATATACTATAGTGGACATTTAATCCGTAATTCAGTCTTCAGAACCTCTATAGACTGAATTAGGGATTAAATGTCCACTATAGTATATCTGCAGGCATATAGGCAACCACCTTGTTTCTTTACTTTTTATTACTATGATCCCTAATTGGATGTAAAATTACTAATTTTTGCTTATACTTGTTTGTTTACTTTTTTTGAAACATAATGATAATTAGTGAACAACCTCAGTTGGTGATCCTTAACTGATATACATTACTATTGTACTGTATGATATCGTTTCTGTATACTTTCTCTTTCTACATGCAGTGTAGCCACACGGATCATTGTAGTGGAAATATTGCAGAATGCTGCACATATAAGGATGATGCTACTGGTCCCAGAAGCCTGATACAGCAAATTGTTGCAAAACATAATTATATGGTTCTATAAAATTAAACTTTTCATTTAATAGTGTTAACAAGTTTAGATAAATGTATTTCAGTATTATAATCATGTATGCATGTATATGGTTTTGCTGACTGTACAGAGAGCATTATAGCACTTGCAGTATTAAGGATATAACAGTCGATTACTGCATAGATATTATTAAAGCGCTTTTACGCGCCTCTAATATCTATGATTTAGTCAGTCAGTGTAACACTGTTTTTAGCTACCAGCGAGGCTATTGGTATGTTGAACACCTACATAACATTTCAAGCAAGGAATACTGTAAGAAACGCCTGAGCATTCTAGGTCTTGCACTGAAGCCATAACGCTCGCAAATGAAGCCATTACGCGCGTACCGCAAATCGTCACCTATGTAGTGCTGGAGAAAGGAACTGGGCACAAAGGATCTTTAAGGAGGACAAAGGTAGCACCATGATGCATGCATTGTAGCTGCTGCGGTTGGCGAAAAGGCACGTCTCGGGATAAAGCGACGTCGAACAGTGAAGAAATCAGGCCTGTAGCCTTAGCCGTTATCGAGTTACGCTTGTCCGAAGGCATTAGTAAGTAAGTAAGTAAGTTAGTTAGTAAGTTAGTCAGTCAGTAGAAAATTCGGTTAAATACGAAATTTTTAAAATTTCATAGCAACTTGATGGAACGTTTTAGAGTTGATCTAAAGACATTTTTGAGCTTGGTTATGCCTAACCAATACTGCTAAGCCGTCAGAAAGTTAATATTAGGCTGGTTTTGGGTGATATTTATAGGGCAAGAAACCCCAAACCTTGGTGATCCCTAATATACAGTTACTATCGTACTGTATGATATTATGAACTCTTGGCAGCACTTATTACACGGCAGCGTTACTTTTCTGTATGCCAATGATTCTGCTGTGGAAAACCTGGTCATTTGGCTAGAAATTGTAGATCCTATCCTTCCTAAGTTGAGTTCTTCTGGTGTGGATGAAAAGGTCACTAGGCCAGAGAGTGTTGGAGTCAGGAAAATGCCAATGGGGGTGTTCCAACCCATTGAGCAAGGAGCACCCCCATCCATAGTGAGTACTCAATACAATGGACACACTTACACAATCTTCTCATGTCACACAAGCTGCATACAGTACTGGAAACGTTGGAACACACATGACAGTGATATCAGGTGCTTCTTCTGTACACTACACACATTCCCTTAAACACAGTCAACCAGAACATAAAATTAGACTGGTTAATGCAGATGGCTGGGTATTACCTCTAACTGGTGTAGCTCAGACTGATGTGCTTGGAGACTTTCAAACTACTCACACATTTTTTATTGCAGATAGCTTGTCAACACCCATCATCTTGGAATGTGAATTTCGTACTAAGCACGGTTTAATCATTGTCTTTAAGAACTGCACTGTGAGTACATCTGACCCTCAGGGACTTCAACTGAACCTACAGCTGACAAGAACCAGATTCAAGCCCCGTAATATAACAACTGTTGATGATGAACTACTAAAAGCCATCCTCTCAATAATTACACACATTACAATGCATCAGACATCGACTTGCCGAACCCGGACTTGATTAATGATCATAAAACCAGTTGCAGTTCTCATATGTGTGACCCCATATCACTAGAATACACAGTACAATCATCTACGTAATTGTCAAGCCATGTTGGCATGTCTAAGTTGACCCAGTAAGTCCATATGGCATCACTATAAACTCCCAAAATCCATAGCCAGATTCCAATCTTTTCTATGGAGTTCCTGTTCATCGGAATTTGTTGGTGTGCACTGGTAAACTGAAAGTTGCTGGGTTTACACTGCATGGGTTGAAGTGCAAGTTTGGTAAGAGCTCAGTTTCACACCTAGGCTTGAATATTCATCAGCAGGTGTTTCACCCACACTAGAGAGAACCAAGTCAGTAGCTGATTGGCCAGTTCCTACTTCAGCCAAGGAATTGCTGTCCTTTCTGGATCTTGCCAACTTTTATAGATGGTTTGTCCATTTATTTGCAGACATTTCAACTCTTTTGACTCCATTAACCAGCAATGAAGTTGTCTTTGTATTTCCTTCGCCAATACATCAGCAGGCTTTTGAAAACCTTAAACATGCCCTTGTCTCCCCACCCATCTTAGATTACCTCAAGCAGACTGACAGCTTTGCGCTTACCACAGATGCCTCAGACATAGATTTGAGTTCAGTTACGTCAACATCACGAGGCACTGTAGTAGAATATGCAAGCAGGGCCTCAAAAGAATTAGCTATACAACTATTGATAAAGAGTGCATGGTAATCATTTGGAAAATTTGTAGATTCCGACACTATCTGTTAGGTTCCCTATTCACTCTCCAGACTGACCACAAACCCATAATGTGGCTAGAATTTGTGAAAGAAAGTCATGCTAGATCACAGAGACTGGAACGTTCAGTACTAGAACTGCAAAATGTAGAGAATGTTGATGTTGACTCTTGCCAAGACACCCTGTGTCTCTGTTGACACCAGACACCCTTCTCAATAGTGTCTCTAGTACCCCTAGAGCCTCTCATGAGCTTTGCTGAAATTTCCACAGCCCAAAGGTCAGATTCAGTCCTCTCTATAGTGCTCACACACCTACAGTCATCTGCTGTCTCCAATCTCCAACAACTGGCATTTGTTTCCCTTACATTGCTACTACCAATCAGTTGTGTATGCAGAACTCAGAATTGTACTATAGAATGAAGTCACCAACAATGGTTGAAGAAAATTATTTGATTATTGTTCCCTATTCATTATAGAAAGCTTTCCTGGCCATTGCACATAATCATTCAGGCCATCAAGGCATCAGCCATACATTGTCATTAGATACATAGATTACTGGGTAGTGATGTAGCACGCTATTGTAATCATTGTGCCACCTGCCAGACTACCAAAGCCCTGTCAAACCACCCTACTCCATTGCAGCCAATTAGTGGCAGTTGATATCCTTACAGTAGTACAAAAGTCACCTCACAGCAATCAATACATTTTAGTTTTCCAGGACTACTTTTCCAAGTGGCCATTTACTGCTCAAGCAATTCCAGACCAAAAGGTTGAAAGAATTGTTAAGAACCAAGTATTCACAGTTGTTTGGCCACCATGTAAATTACATTCCAAGGCCGCAATTTTGTTCAACCTTTACAAGGCATTCAAAGTGACCAAGTCACACACAACCCCTCGCCACCCAATGGGGGATGGCCTAGTGGAAAGAATAAACTGCATCTCTTGCATGCATTTGCCTAGAAGAGTGGGGACTGGGAGGACCACCTACAACTACCAATGTATTTGTGTACTGAACCTCAAAATACACATCTACAGGCATGTCTTATTATGGAATTATTTTTGGCTGCAATCAACCATCCATACATGTTCCAAAGTTGTACACCACTGCAATCTTAGATCCCCAGAACTAACTTGTGTCAGAAACTGCTGGACATCAGGGAGCTCATCAATGCTAACCAGTGGCGGATCCAGGGGGGGGGCACAGGGGGCACGTGCCCCCCCCCCCTTAAAAAAATGTATATAAGATCGAGATACTCTAATAGAGCAGTCAATCACCAATCACTCTAATAAAGCAGTCACAGTGTTCATGGGAAGTGTAGCTTACTTAGGAAGCTATAAATAGGATTTTATTTTACATAACATACGTGATATAATATATTTGGTAAAGGATAACTAGCTATTATTGTTGTAACCTTTTTTTTTTTTTTTTTTGCTCTTCAACTTTTTTTCAGCAAGGCGCCCCCCCTCTTTCCAGACTCTGGATCCGCCCCTGCTAACATTGTGTACTCCACAAAACAACAACAACATTACTATTATGGCAAAGTAGTACCTAAGTGGAAGGAGTGCCAAAAAGTGCTGCTAGACAATCCAAATTGGATCCTTGTTGGACAGGACCATTAGGTGGTAGAGCTCCAATGTAATGACACTACAACTGTGTGACTGAACATGGGTTTCAGAAAGCAATTCACATTAATCGAGTATGCCCCTTGTTATAAAAAGATAAGGATGCCAATATCTCTACACATTGGAGCCCTCCCCCATTCAATGAGAACAATTTTGAATCAACCAGTGAGTTAACCGATTCTTTGTCTCTTCCAACTACTCTAAGTGGCCACACCATCCACCCAGTTGACTATTATGGGTACTAGACCATCTCCTGAACTATGACTTAATGCACACACTGTATTATATTGCTTTAGAACAGGGGGAGGCATGTAATGATTATCACAGATTTATATCTATTTGTTGCCCTCATGATATCTTGTGATTGAACTGTACACATTGATTGCTGTGATTGTCTCAACTAGCCATTCATATTACACACAAGTATACAAAAAAATTTGGAATTTTCAACAAGAGTAGGGACCATAGCACATCCATAAAAGTACTGGAACAAGCTGGTAGTGCACGATATTAAGTCATAGTAAAACAAAAGAAGTGTTATATCCCTACTGTGCTCAAGATACCACAATGGAAATACACGGTAGGAATATAACACTTCTTACTGTGATTTAATATCGTGTACTACTCCAGCTTGTTTCAGTAGAGAATCAGTACTTTTATCGATGTGCTATGATCCCTACTCTAGTTGAAAATTCCAATTTTTTGTGTATTTGTTCGTTAACTTTTTTAGTAAAATAAAATTATTATGACTGGTGAACCCACGCACACTGCATCAAAAGAAAGAAATGGTGCAGCATGCCCCACCTATCAATTATCATTTGAAAAGTGAAGTGCTTCGTTGTCAGCTATGTTTGACCTGTTACACAGCATTATGAATCAAGAACTGTTTGAAAAGCACCTCTGCAATCAAAGTAGCCACTATGAAAAATAGAGACGATTTCTGTTACAAAGGGAAGCCATCTCGTGCTACTGCCAACTTGACAGTCAGCAAAGATGAATTGGACACAAAGGAGGACACTGGTAAGTCCATGAAGAATGCATTGTACATACTGCGGTATGCCAAAAGGTACATGTTTAGCTGAAGCAACGTTGAACAGTGAAAAAATCAAGTCCGTAGCCTTAGCAATTATGCTTGTCTGAAGGCATTTCTTTTATTTTTTAAATTCCATAGCAACTTGTTGAAAGTGTTTCAGGTTGATCTGAAGGCTTGTTTGGGCTTAGTTTTACCTAGCCAACACTGCCTCCTCATCGTCGTCAGGGAAAAGTAAGGCTAGTTTTTGGGTGTTTTTTCATGTGCCACACACAAACGTTTGTAGTCCCTACTATACAGTACTATCATACTGTATGATCAGTGTTGGGCAGCTACTTTTAAAAAGTAATATATTACTTATTACTCATTACTGCCACTGCAATGAAATGTATTACAGTTATCTATCACTTCAGTTTAATAGTAACTTATATTACATATTACACAATGCATAAAAGTACTTTGTTAGGTAATGATATTACAGTAACGCCAGCTAGTTAAGTAATGTGTTAGTGCTTCGTTAGCTAATAATATTACAGTTAGTACTTTGTTAGCTAATAATATTACAGTAACGGCTGATTAAGTAATGGGTTAGTACTTCATTAGCTAATATCAAGACACACGGTAGTGTGTCGTGCGGCCAAGAAAGCCGGCGACCACACCGTGAGGAGTCAAGACACACGGTAGTGTGTCGTGCGGCCAAGAAAGCCGGCGACCACACCGTGAGTATATTTACAGGAAGAAAGAAAACAGCTTTTTCATGCATGCATAGCTCCATGGCCTCTTCTCCAAAGCACACTATTTTTGCATTATAGCTGTCCCCCAGGTAGGGTACTCCACACAGCAAATTAGATTAAATTCGCAACAGCCATTTGCGAGATATGGGCGTCCAAAATTTCGTTTTAATTTCTTCGTTTTTTTCTTCTTATGCCATACGGGGGGCTACGGGGGCTTCGATTTCTTTTTGCACACTTTGCAAAAATTGCTATAAAATGCAAAAGTGTAACTCGACTGCCTCGATCTTTGGCACAAATTAAGAACGTGTAACGGTGGATTCACGTACCAAGTTTGTTGCAAGTCTGAGTAGTATTCAAGGAGTTATGGACGTTTATTCACGTAAAAACAGATCAAACTTCTGTCACGGCTACAGGGTAAACCAAGCATAGAAATAACTTGAAAATTGTTGTGTAGATAGGCTGATTATCGTAGCAGTGCCTTTTGATAGTTTGAATAGCAATAGAGTTACAGCGACAAAGTTATAAAGCAAAAACTAAGCAAGTGTAAAATCGCGGGATCGTGATACTCTAATAGAGCAGTCACCACGGGGTAAAAAAGGTGTGCAAAAAATGTCAAAAAAACAACTTACCAGAGTTCGAACCAGGGACCTCCATACCTAACACCTGCATCCTTAACCACTGAACCACTGCTACCTTGACTGATCACCTCACTTAATTTCTGCTTTATAAATGAAATTTCTAGTTGAAATCTGCTTATAGTCAAACGTTTGGAATTTCATAGATCTACCAATAGAAGTTCTAGACTGTTCTAGAATATTCTATGTATGTTCTATTAGAAGTCCTCAAAAAAATGTGCACTCTATTAGAGTATTACAATAATATTATCAAATGTTGAATTAAATCATGCAATGAAATACATTTATAAGTCTGTCTTCAATAATCATCATTGTATCTACATAGAAAAGAAGAAATGTGAGTAAAGACAAACCTCAAAGTCAGTCATAGGCTGGTTTTGGGGCCTTGTAAAGTACAAAAAGGAGTGAAATCCACACAAAAACAGCCAAGCTGTGAAAAAATGGTGCGGCCTTAAAAAGCCTGGGTGAAAAAAGTTGTGAAACCAAAGGTGGCGGCCAAGAAATGGCTGCAATGATGTTAATGCTAAAAATTTTAATAATGGCTGTGTGCATTGTTAAAATTTATTAACATCATCGCAGCCATTTCTTGGCCACCACCTTTGATTTCACAACTTTTTTCACCCAGGCTTTTTAAGGCCGCACCATTTTTTCACAGCTTGGCTGTTTTTGTGTGGATATAATATTACAGGAAGATGCTAGTTAAGTAACGCATTAGTACTTCGTTAGGTAATAATATTACAATAACGAGTAGTAATGCACTACTTTAGCAATGCATTACTTATGTAAAGTAACTATCCATTAGATATTACTAGCATAAGATATGTAGCGCATTATTACTTCGTTACTACATGAAGTAATAATACTAACCATGACAGTAAAAACATGCTAATAAACCTCATCTATGCTGCTATGTTGTGCAGCACAGTCTGTAGAGCATGCAAAAATACCTGACAGTCTTAAAACTCATTTTCAGGTGTTTAAGCAAAATATATTGTGATTATGTGGCTGTATAAGAATGCAATGGAATGGCTGCAGAGGGCATATCAGGATTTTTCCAAGGAGGTTTCCAAATTTGGTCTGACAGATTAAAAAAAAAAAACAACAAACAAACAAATAATTCAAAATTTACAATAGTTAGTGCTCTACGGATAATACAACTTGTTAATATACAATATCTTCAATATATAATGTGTCCTAATAATTCATCAATATTACGGTTTATGGCTGGCCAGGAGTACTGCAGTGATCCAAATAGCTATTATCTAAATTCTCCAGTTAAAAACTCTAAATTTATTGTCTCAAGTTAGTCTTGCATTTCTTTAATAAAATTATACCTGCAATCCATTATGAATGTTCTATTAAAATACTTTTGACTGCTCTATTAGAATACATCTGATTGCTCTATTAAAACATCTCGATCCTTATTAATAATGTTTTCCTTATATAATCAAACCACTCTTGTTCTCCCTAAAACCAAGTTCCCTATTACATGCACTGTAGTTCTCCTCTATTTCCATCTTTATTTATTTATTTATTTAATTTCATTTATTAATGCTTTACAGCACAAGTGCTGAAGGTCTGTAGGACACCTGGTACTACAGCCTGCTCAAAGACTTTAGTTACATAAGGCATGTTTGAAAAGTTGGAGAAAGGAGAAAAAATCCATGACTGGACCTAGGTAGCCTCGAACCTGCAGCCATCCGATTTATGCTCGAATACTTACAGGAGTCTACCAGGTGGTCAGCTTTCTGTATATTTGCACAGCCAAACTGTGATGGTTTGGTGTTCTTGCTACAAGCCCTCAAGTTCAAATTTTGAAGGGGGTTTCTGGAACCCCAGGAAATCCCCTAAATATGCCCCTGGGCTGCAATGGTATTTACAATTGTATAAAAATCACTTTATAACAGACAACAGTGAGAAACACAAGCTAGCCTGTATACTTCTGTTTATTGCTGAGGCAGCAAAATTATGGCTACAAGTTAGGATGCAAATGTAAACATAAAAGCCTACCATCCTTTGAGAAGCTAAATTGTAGGACAGTTATATGTTTACTTACTCAGAAATTCTAGTCCAAGCTTTTATCTAGCTTGTACACACAAAAATAGCATAAATGTGGCATTATTTTGGAAAATTGCATAAATAACACCAGCATGAGATGGTTACACTAACCGGATAACAATTTTCCCACTAAATTAGACTCGGGTCTGTTTTCTGGAGACAGTCTTATAAAGACATGAAAGCCCACATAGTATTCTAGCGGCCATGGGAAGGTTCTGGACTTGAGTTGATGTCCTATATAGGCTTGGACAATGTAAATATGGCGTATTTAGAACTCCCAGAGGTGTGTAATTTAGCCTGATTATGTTGTAAGAAACAATTACATAATTACACTCTGTACTGATTACCGTACAAGTCTTATTATGCAGTGAGTGGAATAAATAATACTGAGGTTTATAGTAGTGTTCGAATCACACAATGATCACGTGCGGTGTGAATGTGATTGTAGCTGGCTTTGATCATATTACCACAAGAAGCTAAGCTTTTAGCATCATGTTAAAATGCTACACATGACACTACAGTGATGCACAATGCCACACAATTTGAACAGAGACGCAAACATCAGTAAATGATCATGGAAGGAAATTGGGAAAAATGAGGCAAATACTTCAGCTGATTCACTATAGTGTACTATGGTTAAATTAGCAAACATTGACCATCACTGTAGGACTTTGTTTGTGAATGGCGTATAGCACCAGAGTTTAGTGGTTTCCAGCAACCATGCCAGGCATGCTGAATTTGAGCATGGAGATATCTGTGAACTTTCATGAAGGTGAACATTAGTTGTATTATGTTTGGAAGCCTATATAGCTAACTTTTTGGCACAATGCATATAGATAAGCGGTAATTTTATGTCTGTTCAGAGTACCGTATAAAGGAAATGATTTGTGGTCACTCATTCATGGGTGCACTGTAATGTGTTGACTGTCTGTATACCCAAAATTGTGAAAGATTGTAATGTATTACATGGATGGCTGATTTGCAGCAGAGAAGTGGGTAGCTAGCAACTGCTCTAAAGAACTGAGCAGATGATAAGGTTTAATTGAGGGGTTGTAACCATTCATGCACTCTGTGTGTTTGAAGGCACAGTGTTGGAAAAGGTATCAGCTTCTACCAACTTTCTAGTGTGGTGAACTCTGTCATGTCTGCAGTGGAATTCCTCCTTGCTCAAGTTCAGTGATTTCATAGGGTAATGAAATTCACGTGTTTATGGATTCCACTTACCTACTCATGATTGAATACTTTGGGTAGACTTAACCTCCCATGAGTTACCTACCTGTCTCTGGTAATGTTCAAGGGAAGCTACACAAGTCTGGTTTGACCTTCTTTGCTAGGTCTATAAATAGTGCTGTGGTAGTGGAGTGCTGCAGTATCAGAGTTCTGCAGTTTCACAGTGCTAACTTGTAGCAGTTTGTCGATTTTCCCCCAACACCCACCTCCCCAAACTTCGTTTTCCTTTCATGGTGGTTTAGGTGGCTCCTTTCCATTGGCTGATTTCCTTTAACCAGCTGATGTGACAATGGGTTGGTGCTGTGTTTTTATAGTTTACCATGAATATCCCCGGAATGCAGCGAAGTACTTGACACCATCATACACGTGTTATCCAACAAAAGACTTCCGTACAAAAAGAATGTATCCTTATATACTGTGTGCGTCATTTACAGGTCCTTGTGTTAATAGTTCACTATGTACTAATTGCTTCTTACAAAACTAAATAGCTATAATCTGTCCATAAACTAACAATCTATATTACACAGGACAGAAATCTGCTTGTATTGGGAATACATTCTATCCACCACTGCAGCAGGTACCAAGAATACAGCTCACGTGTTCTATTTGATCATGTGATCCAAAATGGTTTCACTCCGGCTGCCTGCTGTGGGTATATAGCACTATCACAGCACCCCAACAACCCATTACTCCATCCCCCTTTATGTTGATGTTTATAGTTTACTCATTCCTCTCTCAGTACCAGTACAACCCCTTACAATTAAATCATTTTTATCGGAAATTATTGTTACATGAGCTCCTAAAAGAAAATGTATGGCAATCATTGAGTGCTTTGTGGGTATTCAGACAGAAATAGGTTGGTCTGAAGTAAACTTAATTATCATAGAACACTATTTTACTCACAATTGGACCACTCTTTCTTGTGGAAAGTGATTTTTATAATATGTGGGGTTAGAATCACTAGCATTAACTAGTCCCAACCCTTTGGGTGCTACCAGCTCTGACCAGCAGTACAGGATGCTGGTGGACAATCAGCACACTATATTGCATGTATACACACATCCCTTGTTCAGATTCTGTTGTGATATACTTTTTAAAGTGTTTAAAATTGAATAAAAATTAGTACATGCTTTTAGATAATACTATGTAGACAGTTTTTATAGGCGATGTGTGGGCTGTACATGTGGGTGACTTACTCCCTAGCCTCAATTTATTACTTACATAAATACTATATATATATCTATCCTTTATTGCTTTCTATAAAAGATATAGACCCGACTGTGTGTGCAGCAGTGTGGAAAGAGAGGTATTTACAAATACATTAATCAATACATGGTATTCAAAGCAAGATTATAGCAGTCATTGCAATTCAATAGACTCACCATGTAAGCCATAATAATTAAGGCAAAACTGATCATAGCTGTCACATCACTTTGTAAGCGCTCTCTAATTTTTGTCATGTGTTTCAGTAGCCCCTGTGCTTATCCTGTAGCAGTCACACCCATAAGTAAATGGGAACAGGGATAACCAGTTCCTCACACACTATTGCAGGTAAGATGATGTTATCACACACTTTTTGATTGTGGACAATTCTTCAAAGCAATAATGGCACCAAACAGAAAAGTAAGGAAAGTGATTAATAGGTCATACTACATACGGTGGTGTGTTACTACTTTTGTATATCTCAAATCAGTAGCCTCATGCATATAAGCGAATGTGCACTTGCTCAAATGTCTGAAAACCAAAATAACTGCTTCAACTGCCAACAGGTTAGAGATGTTTATTGTGTTATTGTAAACAGTACTAGACTGTGTGATCTTTTGTGTTTTCATTTAGACTGATATTTTCACTATACAAACAGCTTTGTGGTTACCATTGTGTAAACAGAAACTCAATAATCGAATTCCTTGTTCTATAGCAAGTAATTTGATATATAATTTTATAGGGTTATATTGTATGGCTTGTTATAGCACTGAGTTTAGAAGCAGTACTTGGAGCCTCTACAAATTCATCAGTGAAAGGGTTTTTAATTAAAGTACCTATAGCTCATTTCAATAAGGCTAAAGTATGCAGTGCACTTTTGGCTTCTGGTATATGCATGGGTTAACCATGATGAAGTCCTGTATTCCATATGCTTCATTCAATGTATTTTGATATCACTTTTGATTAGCAGTTAATCCTGTATGTGTTGATTTTTAGAAACCTCTGGAACCACTCTAGTAATTTATTCTTGTTGCATAGCACTGGGTTCACTAATGAAAAACTCTCATCTTGTCTGCTTTAACTGGTGCAAAAACGATGTCATAAATAACAGGTCACCAATATCGCTACATATTACCTTCTTTTGTGAGGTAGCTGAAGTTTTAATGGTTTCTAGCCTTGTAATCATTAACGTTCAGTGTGTTGCATGTGATAGCGTTAATAGTGGTGTTTCCCTTAATACTCTTGTATCTGGTAACATTCTTTACTGGCCTATAGCCATGGTCTTCCCTGCTTTGTAAATTATACACAAATGATGTCATATAATTGAAGAGGTCAGTGGAAAAAGGGGGTAACCCACATTTGAAAAATAAAACAGGTGTATAGTGGGCATTACATAGATTTTCCTGACATTCATGAATTGCTGTAGACTAATGTAAATTTAAATTTGATTGTGACTTGAACTTTTTAAGTCAAGTTGTTAAATTTTGTGGAAACATTATTAACATGCCTAACCAAGCAATTTTGTTTTTACAAAATGGTAAATCTCAAAATGTGGGTTACCCCCCTTTTCCACTGACCCCTTCAATTATATATGTACCACTTTCACACCTCAGATCAAAGGAAAGCCAGTGCATAAATATCACATATTTTCACAGATTCAAAATGTTAATGAGATATATGCACTGCTTTAACAAGATATACTCACTCGTTAAGCCAGTGCGTATATCTCGTTAACTCAGATATTGCACAGTTAGGTGTGCGTATATCTTGTTAACCCATTCCATGAAATCCTCAGATTTCTTTGATGTCCTTTGCTATCTCTTTGTGCCATTGTATAGTCACACGTGTTAAGATTGATTGTGGGATTAGGTTTATTTGTAGTTTCTCAAAATAATTCCTCTGACTGAAATGGAGCTGTTTCTAATACAGGTGAGCTCTGTTTTGATAAGTTCTAGACCAGGGGTGGTGGAGCAGGCCAAAGAGTGAGGGGGCCAGGCCAGCTGTAAGTTGAAGACCAAAAAAAAAAAAAAAGGGTCACAGCCTGCTGACAATAGCTGTTCTCCACCAATTACACCTCTTTATTTATAACTAAACATACGTAGCTAAGTAGCTTGCTACACTGCTTCTCTGAATACTGTGACTGCTCTATTAGAGTATCCAGATCCTGACTGTTCTATTAGAGTATCTCAATCTTTTCTTGCAAACAGTGTCCCATAAAAGTGGGGGGCCATGGCCCCCCCGTTTCCACTGCCTATTTCTAGACACCTGTCTCAATGTTACATAATGCTCGCTAAGTCATTAGAGGTGAAGTGGTATTCATGCGATACTGTAATTTTATTCATGGATACAATTTATTCACAATTATTATAGTGAATACCTGGAAGCACTTATAACTGCATTAAACCATCATTATCAAGTTGCATTTCGATGTCCTGTGACTCTTTGCTCACTGTATAAACCCACAATTGAACTTTTCATATGCTTGTGTTGTTGCACTACGTTTGAACTCTTAGCACAACAATGCCTTGTCATTATTCTTACGTTGTTTCCAGTGTCCACTATCGAAATTCACAAATCCCAATATAAATACACTCATGAAGCATGCCAGCGGTTTCTCACACGTGTAGGTGATTAACCCACGTGGCATATATTAGTTATACCACGGGCACTTGTGCTTTGCCTGATATATACACACTCGTGCCCATGGTATAACTATTACATATACGTGATCAACTATTTATGCTGCAGCATAATTAGTGTGGTATCAACCACCACCAACACGGATTATCTTAAAGAGTACTCCTTAACATTTATAAAGCCTCATAGCAGTTGCCAGTAGTGTGCATTATGCCTAAGTAATATGCATACAAAAGAAGGCTAAAATACATTGGAACAATTGGAAATCATAGTTCCTAGGGAAACGATAAACTTTATTGCACACCTTGGTTGCTTATTGAGAATGGACCATTGCAATGCTTTTACTAGACCAGTGCTATACAAAGTCAGCAATGGTATCCTAAGTACATGATGTACACAAGAAGGGTCAAATGCTGCCAAACTATGGATCAGCTACACGTAGTGGCCATTCAATGCCTTCTTGCAAGAGAAGAAATAGAGACAAATAGGCCAACTGGTCTATCTCTTATTCTATTACATAATTTTGTAAAAGACATCTTGTTTTGTTAAGATAAAATACAACTTAAGTTAAGAGTCTACTACTCACTAGACTCAGGGGTACTATGCACTGGGCAAACAGTACAGAAGCCCTGGCAAGACTTACACTATTAAATTACAATACAAAAATAATAATTATAACATGCAGAAAAATTCAGTTTAGGCAAACCAATAGATCCCAGTCCAATAGAATTAAAAATTCTGTATGAACAGGAGACAGCAATGTGAGCAGCTTGCTCAAACAGGGATCTTATGGTCTTCTTTGTCACTTCACAAGCATTGGCTACTTGGGCAATTATGTCAGGCATAAAATGGCCTAAACAACCAATCTCGATGGAAATGAGATTAACAGATAAGCTAGAAAGCTAAAGGTCATATTATAAACAGCTATACCGGTCTTCCTTTCTAGCTCTAGCAGCCAAAAGATGTTGCTGGGTATTGGTGGGAATAGTTAGTTTGAACAAACAGATGGAATCATTGGAAACTAAAACCAATGCTAAGGGTGGAGGAAGGTTGATTGGAATGGTGCTGGGAGGGCAGACACTAGCAAGATATCCTGGAAGGTCAGCATAGAGATTAAAACTGTCAGGTAAATGCTGTTGGAGTCCATGAATGAGAACCTGTAGGACTGAATCATGTCTCCAGGTATACCTGCCTTGATCAAGAGTAACAGAACATCTAGTCAAGATATGGCTTGCTGTGGGCTGCGGAGCTTGACAAAGGGCATATTTAGGGCTAGTATAATGATGTTTCACCAAGTCAAGTTCATATAGGAGTTGGTAGAGTATCAAAACCAGCACGTAGCAAGAAGGATAGCTGTTTCTCAGGGAGGCCATACATCAATCTCCATAGGAGGCAGAAGGGTGCTACAGTTTGGGGGTGCCCAAAATTTGTAGTGGTAGTAGTAGGTGTAAGCATGCAAAGCATGCTAATTCTAGGGGGTTTGGGGGGAGAATTTTAAAAATTAGTTGTCAGGAGATTGAATTTGGAGGCATTTTTGGTGGTTTTAGCTGTTAATCAAATACTAGTATTTTTAATACATGCTTCACTGTTGTACTAGGGTGACTGCTCTATTAGAGTATTTCGATCGTGATTGACAAGTTTCTGGAAGTTCACATGACAACTATTGCACAATACAGTTTTGAGTTGGGGGTGCTCAGCACCCCCAGTAAAATAGTTGGGGGTGCTCAGCACCCCCAGTAAAATAGTTGGGGGTGCTGGAGCATCCCCAGCACCCCCTCTTCCGCCGCCTATGATCTCTTCCATAAAGGACAAGCTTACTCCAGAGTGACAATGTATAAAAATTTATTCTGAACAGTTAATGTCTCAAGCTTTGATTCCCAATACGATCAACATGAGAACATAAATAACTAGGGCTAAAACAAATATTCTAAATGAAAAAAAACATATTATGTTTTTACATAGTCAAGGACGAATAATCGAATATTCTATATTTGGTGTAATACTGAAATACAGTGTATTATGTGTTATTTCTTATTATTTGTATTGAATTGTAAAAATTTGATATCTTAAAACCTCAGTAGGCGGCTTTTGAAATGAAGTAGAAGTGTCTGATGATGTAGCTACTAGCTAGAGGTGTACCAATAAGGATTTTTCAGTTGTATCGATAATCTGTACCTAAAAGAGCTGATACTGATTATATATATGTGACCCTATTTTGGAAAACCATACATTTGTGGCACATGCAAAATTTGTGGGAATTCTCAATTGAAAATTTCAGTGATATTTTAAAATTAACTTTTTTTACATATTCTGATAAAGCAACTATGAAGCCTTCTTGCTGTGAAATTTCACACCCATAGCTTCTTTTATCTAGGAGATATACTGAATTATATCAGACCATGTAGTAGTTTCACAATGCGTGGGATAACAACTAACTTACTAATTGGGTGATTTGTTCATTCCCAAAACCAAACATTGTCTTGTCTTTAGACAATAATACAAGTGATTTAATTGAGAAAAAGCACGAAGAACACATGATTAAACTCTCAAGGATCTCTTATCATTAATTTTAGATTGTAAGAATGGTGATCTTTGTCAACAAAGTGATTTGTCATCAATTTGTCACATCTGATCACTATACAGTTCTATAAACTGATAATGAAAAGTTAGTTTGTAATGTATTAGACAGTAAATTGGCCATATCTTTGGAATGCTTCAACGTATCATCACAAAATTTTCACACAAGTTAGATAACCACTCAATGCTTCATTGTAGCTATAAAAATGAAAATTGGCTTATGTGCCCAAATGCATGGTTTTCCAAAATAGGGTCACATAATTATACTGATTAAATTATTGTATATTCTGTAAAGTGAAAATCAAATAGAATTACTACTGTATAGCTACTGCATGATGTATATTCTAATGATTTGTAGCATTGAGAAAACAGAAGTGATGTAACTTTGTTATATTGCACAACTACCTATGGTGGTGTGGCCTCTATTACACAACACAGACAATTAGGCACCACAAATATTTTAATACTTGCTCCCTTGTCTGGATTACTTACTCTGTGTTTTGATTAGCTAGTTACCAAGATGGCTGTTATATTATTATTTATTTTTAATCAGCAGGACCCTCCAGGGGTATAGTGCTGATGTGCCAGTACAATTCTCTGACAATCAAAAACAGTTAATAATTATTACATAATTAGTTCTAATTTTAAACAATTCTACACAGTTGGGTTTCAATCGTATCATCACTCTATACACAGATGATCAGTTTAGTTTTCCTGTGGTACAGTTTTTTGTTCTTAAAGTGTAGCTGCAGTTATACTGTTCTGGGTAAGAATATTTTGGCAGTAATAGCAGTACTTACACGTACAGTCGTATGGCTTCTCGTTTTATGGAGTAGGCTTTCTGTTTGTTTGTAGTGACCAAAAAGGCTTTTCATAGCTGGTACTCATTTGCCATGCAAACTAATCGGTTCACTTGAGCGTTTGTGTCCACTGATTATCATAGATTATAGCGGACACTGTGTGTCCCCGCTATAATCTATGCCATTATGAATATGGAAGGCATATCGGCAACAGATATGATCACCCTCGCCATCACCGATCAGATCATGTTATCGGTACTGCATCTCTAGCCCAGTGTAGCAGTTGTATTGTAGAGACTGACAAAGATTCTCCACTTTTGATTACTAGTGTTGCGACATCTTTACCTGTAATTTCGATGTTTCGAATCAATGATCGTTTCGAACGAATTCGAATATTCGGTCTATTCGTTTTAGCGCTATAAATAACTATAGCTAACTAAGTACTATGACACCACACTGAATCGGGTGTGGGTTTCGAGTCACGTTCGGTGAACTCGAAACTTCTCTTATAAATGCCGACATGATAGCTAATTAAGTTAGTTACTGAGATAGCTGAGTATAAAGTCATACTTTTAGGATCTTTTCTAAACTCTGCAAATGGCATTGCTTCTCGCGTCTCTGGTGAGGTCGAAGTCAGTATTCTGTCCGCCATCAGTAACAATCTGTTATATTAGTCATTGAAAAGATTAGCTACCACTTCAACAGGTACAAATTGATATTCCAACGTCGATTAGATCACGTGATTGTGCACGTTACTTTGAAATTGTTGTTTATTCTGTATATTTTCGCATACTCTCGTTTTATTAATGTTAAGTAATTGAAGTGTTTAAAAATTAGTTTTGAAGTCCAAATGTAGAGCTGGAATCAAAATCTGGATAAGTAGAATCTCATAGTTTGGTAGTTGGTGTCGGACACCTCCCACTAGAAGCCAGAGAAGGCAAGAACTAAAGAGCCTGTATTACTTCCTTGCCTAACTTTTGCTTTCTGTAAAATGAGGGCTGAAGTGCTTCCGATGTAGCTGCAGTAGTCACTGAGTGATTGCTATAGATGTTCATATCTAAATTACACTGCATGTGGCTACACTGTAAAAAAGGATTTTTCATTGTAACAAAGAACGTGTTATCCCTGCTGCAAAAAACAGCAAACACTTCATTTATTAAAATAATAACAGGAATTTTTGTTGCTGTAACATCATTTTCTTGTTAAAGTAAAAAATTGTTGTTACACTAGAAGTCCCTTTTCGTTAAAAGATCTAGAATGTTAAAACAGCAATTAACAGTTCTGCTGAAACAACGTATGCTTTTTGTCATTTTTTTGGCATTTTTTACAGTGTAGCCTATGGTATTGCCTAGCTAGATAATTCAAGGCAAAATCAAGTATAACTAAGTAGCTAGTACATAAGACACTCTCAACAAATGTTTTTGAAGAGTGTTAAAGCTTGGAAATGATTTCACTGACACAAGTCTTGATGTGTTGTGCATACTATACATTCCTTTGTGGTGTGTGGGAGATAATAGTTTAGATATTCATTAAACCAGGAATGTGAGCAATCATCTCCTACATATATAGCTATCATATTTATATATACTGGCAACTCGGGGTTGGTATAAACAGCTAATGGACAGTAGGAGAAGGACCTGGGGGCCCAACTTAACTTGAAGTTTTATAGCTACACTTCGCAATGTTTATATATACATTCTTTACTCATGCTTATACCTCTGCAAGTCACAGCGTATATTATATAATTGTGACCATATTTTGGAAAACCATACATTTGGGCACATGCAATATTTGTGGGAATACTCAATTGAAAATTTTTGCAATTTTTTTAATTGATTTTTTTGCATATTCTGATAAAGCAACTATTAAGCCTTCTTGCTGTGAAATTTCACACCCATAGCTCTTTTATTCTAGGAGATATACTCAATTATATCAGACCATGTAGTAGTTTCACAATGCGTGGGACAGCAATTAACTTACAAATTGGGTGATTTGTTTATCCCCAAAACCAAACATTTTCTTGTCTTTAGACAATAATACAAGTGATTTAATGGAGGAAAAAGCACAAAGAACACATGATTAAACTCTCAAGGGTATCTTTTCATCCATTTAGATTGTAAGAATGGAGATCTTTGTCAACAAAGTGATTTGTCATCAATTTGTCACATCTGATCACTATACAGTTCTATAAACTGATAATGAAAAGTTAGTTTGTAATGTATTAGACAGTAAATTGGCCATATCTTTGGAATGCTTCAACGTATCATCACAAAATTTTCACACAAGTTAGATAACCACTCAATGCTTCATTGTAGCTATAAAAATGAAAATTGGCTTATGTGCCCAAATGCATGGTTTTCCAAAATAGGGTCACATAATTATACTGATTAAATTATTGTATATTCTGTAAAGTGAAAATCAAATAGAATTACTACTGTATAGCTACTGCATGATGTATATTCTAATGATTTGTAGCATTGAGAAAACAGAAGTGATGTAACTTTGTTATATTGCACAACTACCTATGGTGGTGTGGCCTCTATTACACAACACAGACAATTAGGCACCACAAATATTTTAATACTTGCTCCCTTGTCTGGATTACTTACTCTGTGTTTTGATTAGCTAGTTACCAAGATGGCTGTTATATTATTATTTATTTTTAATCAGCAGGACCCTCCAGGGGTATAGTGCTGATGTGCCAGTACAATTCTCTGACAATCAAAAACAGTTAATAATTATTACATAATTAGTTCTAATTTTAAACAATTCTACACAGTTGGGTTTCAATCGTATCATCACTCTATACACAGATGATCAGTTTAGTTTTCCTGTGGTACAGTTTTTTGTTCTTAAAGTGTAGCTGCAGTTATACTGTTCTGGGTAAGAATATTTTGGCAGTAATAGCAGTACTTACACGTACAGTCGTATGGCTTCTCGTTTTATGGAGTAGGCTTTCTGTTTGTTTGTAGTGACCAAAAAGGCTTTTCATAGCTGGTACTCATTTGCCATGCAAACTAATCGGTTCACTTGAGCGTTTGTGTCCACTGATTATCATAGATTATAGCGGACACTGTGTGTCCCCGCTATAATCTATGCCATTATGAATATGGAAGGCATATCGGCAACAGATAGCGTAACTCATCGGTTATCGACCACTACCTATTATCGACCAGGATACCACACCTATTATCGACCAGTCAGTATACGAATAAATACGCAATTATACGGGAAGGTTATCTAGAGACCAACTTTGAGACCTTTGTTGCTGTCTGGTCTGGCGTAATCCAATGCCTAAACGGAAGCGAACATCTACCGCTAAGAAAGGATGGAAGACAAGAAATAAAATATCGGAAGTACAGCATCTTGGCGCTGTTAAACGCCGCAAACTGTGGGACCCTGAATCTATGACTAGAGCAATGAACGCGGTTATTTCAAAGGAGATGGGGGTGAATAAAGCTGCAGAACAATTTGACGTGCCACGAACTACACTAAAGGACAGAATTTCTGGACGAGTGAAGCATGGAGCGAAGCCTGGTCCACCAGGCTTCCTAACACCAGAGGAAGACCAAGCATTGGTTGATTTCCTAGTAGAATGCTGCAAAATGGGGAATGGAAAAACAAAGAGGGAAGTAATAGACTGTGTGAAGAGGTTGGTGGAGAAGAAAAGAGCAAAAGAGGGTTTGCAAATGATAAAATTTAATGGAGAAGGATGGTGGTATAAATTTATGAAAAGACATTCCGAATTGTCCCTACGAACCTCAGATCCACTATCACATTGCAGGTTCAATGCAGTAAGCCAGTCAGCGCTAGACCACTATTTTGTATTGCTAAGGAATACCTTGGAGGTGAATGGCTTGATGGATAAACCCAGTTACATCTATAATATGGATGAGTCGGGCATGCCACTTGACCATAAGCAGCTGAAACGTGTTGCACTTAAAGGGATCAAAAAAGTTCATGGACCATCTTCGGGGAACAAGGCACAAATAACAATCTTAGCCTGTGCTAATGCTGTAGGCACTATGATACCACCAATGGTGATTTTTAAGGGGGAACGCTTGAACTATGAATGGACTAGAGGTGAGGTACCAGATACAAAATACGCAATGTCACCCCAAGGGTGGACAGACCACGAGCTGTTTTTTGAGTGGCTGAGTAAACAGTTCACAAAAAGTATTCCACCTTCTCGACCTGTGTTGTTACTTTTAGATGGCCATTCCTCCCATTTTACTTTGGAGGCTATAAAGTTTGCAGCTGAAAATGAAATTATTCTTTTTTGCTTGCCACCCCATACCACTCATGTCGCTCAGCCTCTTGATGTGAGCTTTTTTGGCCCTTTAAAAAAGCACTGGTCTAGAGTTTGTCATGAGTACATGGCCGACAACCCTGGTAAAGTGGTCACCAGATTTCAGTTCTCATCACTTTTCAACAAGGCTTGGTTTTTGTCTATACAACCACATACAATTGTATCCGGATTTCGAAAGGTGGGTGTTTATCCATTCAATTCCACTGCCATCAAGCCATATGATAATTCTTCAATATCTAATAAGATACCAGAAGCAACACCAGTAATGATGCCAGCAGTGACACAGCCCAATGAACGTTCAAGTGTTTCACAAGATGGGTTTAGTGAACACAATCTAGAAGAAAGTGGTCCAGGACTATCACCTGTTTCATATAGTGAGGAGCAAATTGAATTGTTTCAAAGAAGGTATGATAATGGCTACAACATTTATGACGATCAAATGTATGTGTCATGGCTACAGCAACAACATCCAGATGACCTTCCAGAGAATTTGTCATCGAGCACCACCATAGAGACACAGGTAAATGGGGAGCAAGTTGAACCACTGAACTGTAATACTAGTACCGAAGATGACAGTACTGTAGACAAGGAAAATGTAGTGCCATCACCAGAACAGCCTATGGACAGTACAGTAGACAAGGAAAATGTAGTGCCATCACCAGAACAGCCTACGTACAGTCTTTCAGCTAGTCTAGCAAATACCAGAGTGTTTGTGTCAGAGCTTCGGGAAATTTTGGGTGAAAGAAGAGTAGTATCGAAAGCATCCACCAAATCTAAATCAACTGCTAGAGTGCTCACAAGTGCTGAGTCTTTAGCACTTCTAATTGAAAAGGAAAAGAAGAAAAAGGAAGAAGAGGAACAGAAAGCAAAGAGAAAAGAGGAGCGAGATAGAAAACGACAAGAGAAAGAAGAAGAAAAGAAAAGAAAAGTTGAATCGAGAAGAAAGAAGGATGAAGAGAGAGCAAAGCAAAGAGGACAGAAACACAAGAGGTCTGCAAACAAGACACAGAAGGCACCAGTGGTAGCTGAGCTATCTTCTGACTCAGAAGTAGAAGACGAAGATCAATATGGTGTACAAGACAAAGAAATTTCTAGTAATGAATGTGCCGTATGCTTTGGGTTATACCAGGATGATATGTCAAGTGCTGGGAAGCTGATGAGGGAGTGGGTTGAGTGTACTAATGAACGGTGCAAGAAGTGGATGCACAGCCAGTGCTTACAAGTTAACAATGACTTGTATATATGTGGAATCTGTAAATATAAATTTAGCTAATATGTGTGTGCATAACTCTTGAACTATAGGTTCAAATGGATTCATTTTTTAGGTGTAGACCCTTCTCGTAATAGTGGTTAGACTGTTTGCATAGTTGTATTGCTTCATGAAATTCATAGCGATCTATTACCAGTTTCTTGGAAAAAGTCGATAATAGCTAATTGGAATATACACGTAAGTCGATAATAGATAGAGACGGTCGATAATAGATGAACGTACGCCCTTAGCTATAATCACCACTGTATTTGCGTAGTTTTAATTGTGGGAATGATATTTAGCAGATGTATTAGGCGTTACTTTATCTAGTTGTGTTGAAATTTTCACTGTTCTACGACGTTGTATGGCTGATTTATGACGCGAGAAACGTTAACTGGTCGATAACCGGTGAGTTACGCTATGATCACCCTCGCCATCACCGATCAGATCATGTTATCGGTACTGCATCTCTAGCCCAGTGTAGCAGTTGTATTGTAGAGACTGACAAAGATTCTCCACTTTTGATTACTAGTGTTGCGACATCTTTACCTGTAATTTCGATGTTTCGAATCAATGATCGTTTCGAACGAATTCGAATATTCGGTCTATTCGTTTTAGCGCTATAAATAACTATAGCTAACTAAGTACTATGACACCACACTGAATCGGGTGTGGGTTTCGAGTCACGTTCGGTGAACTCGAAACTTCTCTTATAAATGCCGACATGATAGCTAATTAAGTTAGTTACTGAGATAGCTGAGTATAAAGTCATACTTTTAGGATCTTTTCTAAACTCTGCAAATGGCATTGCTTCTCGCGTCTCTGGTGAGGTCGAAGTCAGTATTCTGTCCGCCATCAGTAACAATCTGTTATATTAGTCATTGAAAAGATTAGCTACCACTTCAACAGGTACAAATTGATATTCCAACGTCGATTAGATCACGTGATTGTGCACGTTACTTTGAAATTGTTGTTTATTCTGTATATTTTCGCATACTCTCGTTTTATTAATGTTAAGTAATTGAAGTGTTTAAAAATTAGTTTTGAAGTCCAAATGTAGAGCTGGAATCAAAATCTGGATAAGTAGAATCTCATAGTTTGGTAGTTGGTGTCGGACACCTCCCACTAGAAGCCAGAGAAGGCAAGAACTAAAGAGCCTGTATTACTTCCTTGCCTAACTTTTGCTTTCTGTAAAATGAGGGCTGAAGTGCTTCCGATGTAGCTGCAGTAGTCACTGAGTGATTGCTATAGATGTTCATATCTAAATTACACTGCATGTGGCTACACTGTAAAAAAGGATTTTTCATTGTAACAAAGAACGTGTTATCCCTGCTGTAAAAAACAGCAAACACTTCATTTATTAAAATAATAACAGGAATTTTTGTTGCTGTAACATCATTTTCTTGTTAAAGTAAAAAATTGTTGTTACACTAGAAGTCCCTTTTCGTTAAAAGATCTAGAATGTTAAAACAGCAATTAACAGTTCTGCTGAAACAACGTATGCTTTTTGTCATTTTTTTGGCATTTTTTACAGTGTAGCCTATGGTATTGCCTAGCTAGATAATTCAAGGCAAAATCAAGTATAACTAAGTAGCTAGTACATAAGACACTCTCAACAAATGTTTTTGAAGAGTGTTAAAGCTTGGAAATGATTTCACTGACACAAGTCTTGATGTGTTGTGCATACTATACATTCCTTTGTGGTGTGTGGGAGATAATAGTTTAGATATTCATTAAACCAGGAATGTGAGCAATCATCTCCTACATATATAGCTATCATATTTATATATACTGGCAACTCGGGGTTGGTATAAACAGCTAATGGACAGTAGGAGAAGGACCTGGGGGCCCAACTTAACTTGAAGTTTTATAGCTACACTTCGCAATGTTTATATATACATTCTTTACTCATGCTTATACCTCTGCAAGTCACAGCGTATATTATATAATTGTGACCATATTTTGGAAAACCATACATTTGGGCACATGCAATATTTGTGGGAATACTCAATTGAAAATTTTTGCAATTTTTTTAATTGATTTTTTTGCATATTCTGATAAAGCAACTATTAAGCCTTCTTGCTGTGAAATTTCACACCCATAGCTCTTTTATTCTAGGAGATATACTCAATTATATCAGACCATGTAGTAGTTTCACAATGCGTGGGACAGCAATTAACTTACAAATTGGGTGATTTGTTTATCCCCAAAACCAAACATTTTCTTGTCTTTAGACAATAATACAAGTGATTTAATGGAGGAAAAAGCACAAAGAACACATGATTAAACTCTCAAGGGTATCTTTTCATCCATTTAGATTGTAAGAATGGAGATCTTTGTCAACAAAGTGATTTGTCATCAATTTGTCACATCTGATCACTATACAGTTCTATAAACTGATAATGAAAAGTTAGTTTGTAATGTATTAGACAGTAAATTGGCCATATCTTTGGAATGCTTCAACGTATCATCACAAAATTTTCACACAAGTTAGATAACCACTCAATGCTTCATTGTAGCTATAAAAATGAAAATTGGCTTATGTGCCCAAATGCATGGTTTTCCAAAATAGGGTCACATAATTATACTGATTAAATTATTGTATATTCTGTAAAGTGAAAATCAAATAGAATTACTACTGTATAGCTACTGCATGATGTATATTCTAATGATTTGTAGCATTGAGAAAACAGAAGTGATGTAACTTTGTTATATTGCACAACTACCTATGGTGGTGTGGCCTCTATTACACAACACAGACAATTAGGCACCACAAATATTTTAATACTTGCTCCCTTGTCTGGATTACTTACTCTGTGTTTTGATTAGCTAGTTACCAAGATGGCTGTTATATTATTATTTATTTTTAATCAGCAGGACCCTCCAGGGGTATAGTGCTGATGTGCCAGTACAATTCTCTGACAATCAAAAACAGTTAATAATTATTACATAATTAGTTCTAATTTTAAACAATTCTACACAGTTGGGTTTCAATCGTATCATCACTCTATACACAGATGATCAGTTTAGTTTTCCTGTGGTACAGTTTTTTGTTCTTAAAGTGTAGCTGCAGTTATACTGTTCTGGGTAAGAATATTTTGGCAGTAATAGCAGTACTTACACGTACAGTCGTATGGCTTCTCGTTTTATGGAGTAGGCTTTCTGTTTGTTTGTAGTGACCAAAAAGGCTTTTCATAGCTGGTACTCATTTGCCATGCAAACTAATCGGTTCACTTGAGCGTTTGTGTCCACTGATTATCATAGATTATAGCGGACACTGTGTGTCCCCGCTATAATCTATGCCATTATGAATATGGAAGGCATATCGGCAACAGATAGCGTAACTCATCGGTTATCGACCACTACCTATTATCGACCAGGATACCACACCTATTATCGACCAGTCAGTATACGAATAAATACGCAATTATACGGGAAGGTTATCTAGAGACCAACTTTGAGACCTTTGTTGCTGTCTGGTCTGGCGTAATCCAATGCCTAAACGGAAGCGAACATCTACCGCTAAGAAAGGATGGAAGACAAGAAATAAAATATCGGAAGTACAGCATCTTGGCGCTGTTAAACGCCGCAAACTGTGGGACCCTGAATCTATGACTAGAGCAATGAACGCGGTTATTTCAAAGGAGATGGGGGTGAATAAAGCTGCAGAACAATTTGACGTGCCACGAACTACACTAAAGGACAGAATTTCTGGACGAGTGAAGCATGGAGCGAAGCCTGGTCCACCAGGCTTCCTAACACCAGAGGAAGACCAAGCATTGGTTGATTTCCTAGTAGAATGCTGCAAAATGGGGAATGGAAAAACAAAGAGGGAAGTAATAGACTGTGTGAAGAGGTTGGTGGAGAAGAAAAGAGCAAAAGAGGGTTTGCAAATGATAAAATTTAATGGAGAAGGATGGTGGTATAAATTTATGAAAAGACATTCCGAATTGTCCCTACGAACCTCAGATCCACTATCACATTGCAGGTTCAATGCAGTAAGCCAGTCAGCGCTAGACCACTATTTTGTATTGCTAAGGAATACCTTGGAGGTGAATGGCTTGATGGATAAACCCAGTTACATCTATAATATGGATGAGTCGGGCATGCCACTTGACCATAAGCAGCTGAAACGTGTTGCACTTAAAGGGATCAAAAAAGTTCATGGACCATCTTCGGGGAACAAGGCACAAATAACAATCTTAGCCTGTGCTAATGCTGTAGGCACTATGATACCACCAATGGTGATTTTTAAGGGGGAACGCTTGAACTATGAATGGACTAGAGGTGAGGTACCAGATACAAAATACGCAATGTCACCCCAAGGGTGGACAGACCACGAGCTGTTTTTTGAGTGGCTGAGTAAACAGTTCACAAAAAGTATTCCACCTTCTCGACCTGTGTTGTTACTTTTAGATGGCCATTCCTCCCATTTTACTTTGGAGGCTATAAAGTTTGCAGCTGAAAATGAAATTATTCTTTTTTGCTTGCCACCCCATACCACTCATGTCGCTCAGCCTCTTGATGTGAGCTTTTTTGGCCCTTTAAAAAAGCACTGGTCTAGAGTTTGTCATGAGTACATGGCCGACAACCCTGGTAAAGTGGTCACCAGATTTCAGTTCTCATCACTTTTCAACAAGGCTTGGTTTTTGTCTATACAACCACATACAATTGTATCCGGATTTCGAAAGGTGGGTGTTTATCCATTCAATTCCACTGCCATCAAGCCATATGATAATTCTTCAATATCTAATAAGATACCAGAAGCAACACCAGTAATGATGCCAGCAGTGACACAGCCCAATGAACGTTCAAGTGTTTCACAAGATGGGTTTAGTGAACACAATCTAGAAGAAAGTGGTCCAGGACTATCACCTGTTTCATATAGTGAGGAGCAAATTGAATTGTTTCAAAGAAGGTATGATAATGGCTACAACATTTATGACGATCAAATGTATGTGTCATGGCTACAGCAACAACATCCAGATGACCTTCCAGAGAATTTGTCATCGAGCACCACCATAGAGACACAGGTAAATGGGGAGCAAGTTGAACCACTGAACTGTAATACTAGTACCGAAGATGACAGTACTGTAGACAAGGAAAATGTAGTGCCATCACCAGAACAGCCTATGGACAGTACAGTAGACAAGGAAAATGTAGTGCCATCACCAGAACAGCCTACGTACAGTCTTTCAGCTAGTCTAGCAAATACCAGAGTGTTTGTGTCAGAGCTTCGGGAAATTTTGGGTGAAAGAAGAGTAGTATCGAAAGCATCCACCAAATCTAAATCAACTGCTAGAGTGCTCACAAGTGCTGAGTCTTTAGCACTTCTAATTGAAAAGGAAAAGAAGAAAAAGGAAGAAGAGGAACAGAAAGCAAAGAGAAAAGAGGAGCGAGATAGAAAACGACAAGAGAAAGAAGAAGAAAAGAAAAGAAAAGTTGAATCGAGAAGAAAGAAGGATGAAGAGAGAGCAAAGCAAAGAGGACAGAAACACAAGAGGTCTGCAAACAAGACACAGAAGGCACCAGTGGTAGCTGAGCTATCTTCTGACTCAGAAGTAGAAGACGAAGATCAATATGGTGTACAAGACAAAGAAATTTCTAGTAATGAATGTGCCGTATGCTTTGGGTTATACCAGGATGATATGTCAAGTGCTGGGAAGCTGATGAGGGAGTGGGTTGAGTGTACTAATGAACGGTGCAAGAAGTGGATGCACAGCCAGTGCTTACAAGTTAACAATGACTTGTATATATGTGGAATCTGTAAATATAAATTTAGCTAATATGTGTGTGCATAACTCTTGAACTATAGGTTCAAATGGATTCATTTTTTAGGTGTAGACCCTTCTCGTAATAGTGGTTAGACTGTTTGCATAGTTGTATTGCTTCATGAAATTCATAGCGATCTATTACCAGTTTCTTGGAAAAAGTCGATAATAGCTAATTGGAATATACACGTAAGTCGATAATAGATAGAGACGGTCGATAATAGATGAACGTACGCCCTTAGCTATAATCACCACTGTATTTGCGTAGTTTTAATTGTGGGAATGATATTTAGCAGATGTATTAGGCGTTACTTTATCTAGTTGTGTTGAAATTTTCACTGTTCTACGACGTTGTATGGCTGATTTATGACGCGAGAAACGTTAACTGGTCGATAACCGGTGAGTTACGCTATGATCACCCTCGCCATCACCGATCAGATCATGTTATCGGTACTGCATCTCTAGCCCAGTGTAGCAGTTGTATTGTAGAGACTGACAAAGATTCTCCACTTTTGATTACTAGTGTTGCGACATCTTTACCTGTAATTTCGATGTTTCGAATCAATGATCGTTTCGAACGAATTCGAATATTCGGTCTATTCGTTTTAGCGCTATAAATAACTATAGCTAACTAAGTACTATGACACCACACTGAATCGGGTGTGGGTTTCGAGTCACGTTCGGTGAACTCGAAACTTCTCTTATAAATGCCGACATGATAGCTAATTAAGTTAGTTACTGAGATAGCTGAGTATAAAGTCATACTTTTAGGATCTTTTCTAAACTCTGCAAATGGCATTGCTTCTCGCGTCTCTGGTGAGGTCGAAGTCAGTATTCTGTCCGCCATCAGTAACAATCTGTTATATTAGTCATTGAAAAGATTAGCTACCACTTCAACAGGTACAAATTGATATTCCAACGTCGATTAGATCACGTGATTGTGCACGTTACTTTGAAATTGTTGTTTATTCTGTATATTTTCGCATACTCTCGTTTTATTAATGTTAAGTAATTGAAGTGTTTAAAAATTAGTTTTGAAGTCCAAATGTAGAGCTGGAATCAAAATCTGGATAAGTAGAATCTCATAGTTTGGTAGTTGGTGTCGGACACCTCCCACTAGAAGCCAGAGAAGGCAAGAACTAAAGAGCCTGTATTACTTCCTTGCCTAACTTTTGCTTTCTGTAAAATGAGGGCTGAAGTGCTTCCGATGTAGCTGCAGTAGTCACTGAGTGATTGCTATAGATGTTCATATCTAAATTACACTGCATGTGGCTACACTGTAAAAAAGGATTTTTCATTGTAACAAAGAACGTGTTATCCCTGCTGCAAAAAACAGCAAACACTTCATTTATTAAAATAATAACAGGAATTTTTGTTGCTGTAACATCATTTTCTTGTTAAAGTAAAAAATTGTTGTTACACTAGAAGTCCCTTTTCGTTAAAAGATCTAGAATGTTAAAACAGCAATTAACAGTTCTGCTGAAACAACGTATGCTTTTTGTCATTTTTTTTGGCATTTTTTACAGTGTAGCCTATGGTATTGCCTAGCTAGATAATTCAAGGCAAAATCAAGTATAACTAAGTAGCTAGTACATAAGACACTCTCAACAAATGTTTTTGAAGAGTGTTAAAGCTTGGAAATGATTTCACTGACACAAGTCTTGATGTGTTGTGCATACTATACATTCCTTTGTGGTGTGTGGGAGATAATAGTTTAGATATTCATTAAACCAGGAATGTGAGCAATCATCTCCTACATATATAGCTATCATATTTATATATACTGGCAACTCGGGGTTGGTATAAACAGCTAATGGACAGTAGGAGAAGGACCTGGGGGCCCAACTTAACTTGAAGTTTTATAGCTACACTTCGCAATGTTTATATATACATTCTTTACTCATGCTTATACCTCTGCAAGTCACAGCGTATATTATATAATTGTGACCATATTTTGGAAAACCATACATTTGGGCACATGCAATATTTGTGGGAATACTCAATTGAAAATTGTTGCAATTTTTTTAATTGATTTTTTTGCATATTCTGATAAAGCAACTATTAAGCCTTCTTGCTGTGAAATTTCACACCCATAGCTCTTTTATTCTAGGAGATATACTCAATTATATCAGACCATGTAGTAGTTTCACAATGCGTGGGACAGCAATTAACTTACAAATTGGGTGATTTGTTTATCCCCAAAACCAAACATTTTCTTGTCTTTAGACAATAATACAAGTGATTTAATGGAGGAAAAAGCACAAAGAACACATGATTAAACTCTCAAGGGTATCTTTTCATCCATTTAGATTGTAAGAATGGAGATCTTTGTCAACAAAGTGATTTGTCATCAATTTGTCACATCTGATCACTATACAGTTCTATAAACTGATAATGAAAAGTTAGTTTGTAATGTATTAGACAGTAAATTGGCCATATCTTTGGAATGCTTCAACGTATCATCACAAAATTTTCACACAAGTTAGATAACCACTCAATGCTTCATTGTAGCTATAAAAATGAAAATTGGCTTATGTGCCCAAATGCATGGTTTTCCAAAATAGGGTCACATAATTATACTGATTAAATTATTGTATATTCTGTAAAGTGAAAATCAAATAGAATTACTACTGTATAGCTACTGCATGATGTATATTCTAATGATTTGTAGCATTGAGAAAACAGAAGTGATGTAACTTTGTTATATTGCACAACTACCTATGGTGGTGTGGCCTCTATTACACAACACAGACAATTAGGCACCACAAATATTTTAATACTTGCTCCCTTGTCTGGATTACTTACTCTGTGTTTTGATTAGCTAGTTACCAAGATGGCTGTTATATTATTATTTATTTTTAATCAGCAGGACCCTCCAGGGGTATAGTGCTGATGTGCCAGTACAATTCTCTGACAATCAAAAACAGTTAATAATTATTACATAATTAGTTCTAATTTTAAACAATTCTACACAGTTGGGTTTCAATCGTATCATCACTCTATACACAGATGATCAGTTTAGTTTTCCTGTGGTACAGTTTTTTGTTCTTAAAGTGTAGCTGCAGTTATACTGTTCTGGGTAAGAATATTTTGGCAGTAATAGCAGTACTTACACGTACAGTCGTATGGCTTCTCGTTTTATGGAGTAGGCTTTCTGTTTGTTTGTAGTGACCAAAAAGGCTTTTCATAGCTGGTACTCATTTGCCATGCAAACTAATCGGTTCACTTGAGCGTTTGTGTCCACTGATTATCATAGATTATAGCGGACACTGTGTGTCCCCGCTATAATCTATGCCATTATGAATATGGAAGGCATATCGGCAACAGATAGCTATGATCACCCTCGCCATCACCGATCAGATCATGTTATCGGTACTGCATCTCTAGCCCAGTGTAGCAGTTGTATTGTAGAGACTGACAAAGATTCTCCACTTTTGATTACTAGTGTTGCGACATCTTTACCTGTAATTTCGATGTTTCGAATCAATGATCGTTTCGAACGAATTCGAATATTCGGTCTATTCGTTTTAGCGCTATAAATAACTATAGCTAACTAAGTACTATGACACCACACTGAATCGGGTGTGGGTTTCGAGTCACGTTCGGTGAACTCGAAACTTCTCTTATAAATGCCGACATGATAGCTAATTAAGTTAGTTACTGAGATAGCTGAGTATAAAGTCATACTTTTAGGATCTTTTCTAAACTCTGCAAATGGCATTGCTTCTCGCGTCTCTGGTGAGGTCGAAGTCAGTATTCTGTCCGCCATCAGTAACAATCTGTTATATTAGTCATTGAAAAGATTAGCTACCACTTCAACAGGTACAAATTGATATTCCAACGTCGATTAGATCACGTGATTGTGCACGTTACTTTGAAATTGTTGTTTATTCTGTATATTTTCGCATACTCTCGTTTTATTAATGTTAAGTAATTGAAGTGTTTAAAAATTAGTTTTGAAGTCCAAATGTAGAGCTGGAATCAAAATCTGGATAAGTAGAATCTCATAGTTTGGTAGTTGGTGTCGGACACCTCCCACTAGAAGCCAGAGAAGGCAAGAACTAAAGAGCCTGTATTACTTCCTTGCCTAACTTTTGCTTTCTGTAAAATGAGGGCTGAAGTGCTTCCGATGTAGCTGCAGTAGTCACTGAGTGATTGCTATAGATGTTCATATCTAAATTACACTGCATGTGGCTACACTGTAAAAAAGGATTTTTCATTGTAACAAAGAACGTGTTATCCCTGCTGCAAAAAACAGCAAACACTTCATTTATTAAAATAATAACAGGAATTTTTGTTGCTGTAACATCATTTTCTTGTTAAAGTAAAAAATTGTTGTTACACTAGAAGTCCCTTTTCGTTAAAAGATCTAGAATGTTAAAACAGCAATTAACAGTTCTGCTGAAACAACGTATGCTTTTTGTCATTTTTTTTTGGCATTTTTTACAGTGTAGCCTATGGTATTGCCTAGCTAGATAATTCAAGGCAAAATCAAGTATAACTAAGTAGCTAGTACATAAGACACTCTCAACAAATGTTTTTGAAGAGTGTTAAAGCTTGGAAATGATTTCACTGACACAAGTCTTGATGTGTTGTGCATACTATACATTCCTTTGTGGTGTGTGGGAGATAATAGTTTAGATATTCATTAAACCAGGAATGTGAGCAATCATCTCCTACATATATAGCTATCATATTTATATATACTGGCAACTCGGGGTTGGTATAAACAGCTAATGGACAGTAGGAGAAGGACCTGGGGGCCCAACTTAACTTGAAGTTCTATAGCTACACTTCGCAATGTTTATATATACATTCTTTACTCATGCTTATACCTCTGCAAGTCACAGCGTATATTATATAATTGTGACCATATTTTGGAAAACCATACATTTGGGCACATGCAATATTTGTGGGAATACTCAATTGAAAATTTTTGCAATTTTTTTTAATTGATTTTTTTGCATATTCTGATAAAGCAACTATTAAGCCTTCTTGCTGTGAAATTTCACACCCATAGCTCTTTTATTCTAGGAGATATACTCAATTATATCAGACCATGTAGTAGTTTCACAATGCGTGGGACAGCAATTAACTTACAAATTGGGTGATTTGTTTATCCCCAAAACCAAACATTTTCTTGTCTTTAGACAATAATACAAGTGATTTAATGGAGGAAAAAGCACAAAGAACACATGATTAAACTCTCAAGGGTATCTTTTCATCCATTTAGATTGTAAGAATGGAGATCTTTGTCAACAAAGTGATTTGTCATCAATTTGTCACATCTGATCACTATACAGTTCTATAAACTGATAATGAAAAGTTAGTTTGTAATGTATTAGACAGTAAATTGGCCATATCTTTGGAATGCTTCAACGTATCATCACAAAATTTTCACACAAGTTAGATAACCACTCAATGCTTCATTGTAGCTATAAAAATGAAAATTGGCTTATGTGCCCAAATGCATGGTTTTCCAAAATAGGGTCACATAATTATACTGATTAAATTATTGTATATTCTGTAAAGTGAAAATCAAATAGAATTACTACTGTATAGCTACTGCATGATGTATATTCTAATGATTTGTAGCATTGAGAAAACAGAAGTGATGTAACTTTGTTATATTGCACAACTACCTATGGTGGTGTGGCCTCTATTACACAACACAGACAATTAGGCACCACAAATATTTTAATACTTGCTCCCTTGTCTGGATTACTTACTCTGTGTTTTGATTAGCTAGTTACCAAGATGGCTGTTATATTATTATTTATTTTTAATCAGCAGGACCCTCCAGGGGTATAGTGCTGATGTGCCAGTACAATTCTCTGACAATCAAAAACAGTTAATAATTATTACATAATTAGTTCTAATTTTAAACAATTCTACACAGTTGGGTTTCAATCGTATCATCACTCTATACACAGATGATCAGTTTAGTTTTCCTGTGGTACAGTTTTTTGTTCTTAAAGTGTAGCTGCAGTTATACTGTTCTGGGTAAGAATATTTTGGCAGTAATAGCAGTACTTACACGTACAGTCGTATGGCTTCTCGTTTTATGGAGTAGGCTTTCTGTTTGTTTGTAGTGACCAAAAAGGCTTTTCATAGCTGGTACTCATTTGCCATGCAAACTAATCGGTTCACTTGAGCGTTTGTGTCCACTGATTATCATAGATTATAGCGGACACTGTGTGTCCCCGCTATAATCTATGCCATTATGAATATGGAAGGCATATCGGCAACAGATAGCTATGATCACCCTCGCCATCACCGATCAGATCATGTTATCGGTACTGCATCTCTAGCCCAGTGTAGCAGTTGTATTGTAGAGACTGACAAAGATTCTCCACTTTTGATTACTAGTGTTGCGACATCTTTACCTGTAATTTCGATGTTTCGAATCAATGATCGTTTCGAACGAATTCGAATATTCGGTCTATTCGTTTTAGCGCTATAAATAACTATAGCTAACTAAGTACTATGACACCACACTGAATCGGGTGTGGGTTTCGAGTCACGTTCGGTGAACTCGAAACTTCTCTTATAAATGCCGACATGATAGCTAATTAAGTTAGTTACTGAGATAGCTGAGTATAAAGTCATACTTTTAGGATCTTTTCTAAACTCTGCAAATGGCATTGCTTCTCGCGTCTCTGGTGAGGTCGAAGTCAGTATTCTGTCCGCCATCAGTAACAATCTGTTATATTAGTCATTGAAAAGATTAGCTACCACTTCAACAGGTACAAATTGATATTCCAACGTCGATTAGATCACGTGATTGTGCACGTTACTTTGAAATTGTTGTTTATTCTGTATATTTTCGCATACTCTCGTTTTATTAATGTTAAGTAATTGAAGTGTTTAAAAATTAGTTTTGAAGTCCAAATGTAGAGCTGGAATCAAAATCTGGATAAGTAGAATCTCATAGTTTGGTAGTTGGTGTCGGACACCTCCCACTAGAAGCCAGAGAAGGCAAGAACTAAAGAGCCTGTATTACTTCCTTGCCTAACTTTTGCTTTCTGTAAAATGAGGGCTGAAGTGCTTCCGATGTAGCTGCAGTAGTCACTGAGTGATTGCTATAGATGTTCATATCTAAATTACACTGCATGTGGCTACACTGTAAAAAAGGATTTTTCATTGTAACAAAGAACGTGTTATCCCTGCTGCAAAAAACAGCAAACACTTCATTTATTAAAATAATAACAGGAATTTTTGTTGCTGTAACATCATTTTCTTGTTAAAGTAAAAAATTGTTGTTACACTAGAAGTCCCTTTTCGTTAAAAGATCTAGAATGTTAAAACAGCAATTAACAGTTCTGCTGAAACAACGTATGCTTTTTGTCATTTTTTTGGCATTTTTTACAGTGTAGCCTATGGTATTGCCTAGCTAGATAATTCAAGGCAAAATCAAGTATAACTAAGTAGCTAGTACATAAGACACTCTCAACAAATGTTTTTGAAGAGTGTTAAAGCTTGGAAATGATTTCACTGACACAAGTCTTGATGTGTTGTGCATACTATACATTCCTTTGTGGTGTGTGGGAGATAATAGTTTAGATATTCATTAAACCAGGAATGTGAGCAATCATCTCCTACATATATAGCTATCATATTTATATATACTGGCAACTCGGGGTTGGTATAAACAGCTAATGGACAGTAGGAGAAGGACCTGGGGGCCCAACTTAACTTGAAGTTTTATAGCTACACTTCGCAATGTTTATATATACATTCTTTACTCATGCTTATACCTCTGCAAGTCACAGCGTATATTATATAATTGTGACCATATTTTGGAAAACCATACATTTGGGCACATGCAATATTTGTGGGAATACTCAATTGAAAATTTTTGCAATTTTTTTTAATTGATTTTTTTGCATATTCTGATAAAGCAACTATTAAGCCTTCTTGCTGTGAAATTTCACACCCATAGCTCTTTTATTCTAGGAGATATACTCAATTATATCAGACCATGTAGTAGTTTCACAATGCGTGGGACAGCAATTAACTTACAAATTGGGTGATTTGTTTATCCCCAAAACCAAACATTTTCTTGTCTTTAGACAATAATACAAGTGATTTAATGGAGGAAAAAGCACAAAGAACACATGATTAAACTCTCAAGGGTATCTTTTCATCCATTTAGATTGTAAGAATGGAGATCTTTGTCAACAAAGTGATTTGTCATCAATTTGTCACACCTGATCACTATACAGTTCTATAAACTGATAATGAAAAGTTAGTTTGTTATGTATTAGATAGTAAATTAGCCATATCTTTGGAATGCTTCATTGTATCATTACAAAATTTTCACACAAGGTAGATAATCACTCAGCACTTCATTGTAGCTATAAAATAGAAATTTGACCAATGTGCCCAAATGTATGGTTTTCCAAAATAGGGTCACAATTGTATTTTGTGTGGGAGGATCAAAGTGCCGCTGCATACTGTATTTTCCATACAGTACCAATTAGCTACATAACTGTACTGTATGAGTCATACGGTACAGTTGGCAAATACAGTACAGTTATGTGGATAATCGGGCAAATACAGTACATGCAGTTATGTCTAAATAGAGATTATTTACTATTGGTTATGTGGATAATTGGGAAATACAGTACGTAATCTTACTGTGATTGTACATGCACCAGTATTAATAATTATTATGAAGTGGATATTTACCTGGTCACCAGTCATGGTGCAAACATTTAGGCAGAGAGCTTGTTTCTCATCAGCTTCTCATAGAATAACACATGCGGGCAGGTGGGTCATCTCATTATTTCATGTTATAAATTGCATAATGTACTATACACTTGTACAAATAATCTATTTATTATAGGAACATTGAGGGTAAACTCAGAGTTTGCATAAACTTCAACTTCAATAACAATTAAGTCTTTCTAATTCAGAAATTCCTTTAAGAAAATTCCATTGTAGCTACTTAGTATTTTTCCAGTCATGTACTACATCTTCAGCAGCAGCAGCAGCAGCAGCCAGCAACAGCAGCAGCAGCAGATGCCGTGTTAGCACTTGTAGACTGGTCAGACTCATCAGTGGGAGGGGCTGCTGCAGGCTTGTGGTAACACTAGAACTACTATGACTCTTAGACATGATGGCCCTGCATGCAAGGCATTCAGGTCACAGTACAAACTTGTTGATGCAGAAAGCATTAGAATCAACACAGAAATGAAAAACTCACAAAAGGTATTGGGATTGAGTAATTTTCCATGGAAGTAGCTAGTGCTTTTCAATGTGATACACCCACTACCATCACACACACAAGAGCCATGCTGTTATCACATGCAATAATCAGTGTGCATGTGCAAAGGAAAACTAGTTTGATGCGGGCGGTTGATGAGAAACAAGTTATCTCTTATTTAGGTTATACAAACATTAGGAATTTGTCCCTATATAGTTAAGAAGCACAGCTGTATAATAATTATTGTAAAATTCATATGTATATGAGTGTAATTATAATGATTAGTAATAGCTAATAAGTAAGTAAGTAATAAGTTAATTAGTTAAGTAATTAATTAAATAAAGTGATCACTGGTGTATAAGTACTGAAAATTGTTGGTGCATTGACAGTATCACTTGGCAAAGCATTCCATTAAGGGATTATTCATGGAAAAAAGCTGAACTTGTAGCCATCAACTGTCAAGGATCCCTTAAGGCTGACTTGCATGAGATATACTCTAATACAGCAGTCACCCAATAGAACATCAGTGCAGTCTGAACAATGGTGGATCCAGGATGTGGCATTTGGGGAAAATTCCCCCCCTTTGTGGAGGAGCCATGACTGAATGATTCTTTTGATTGAAATATTAAACCTTGTCAGGCCTAAAAGTTTATATAACTCATCAAAATATGCATATTATTGCATGCAAACTCACCTAAAACCAAAGTCAAACAACTGTCAAATTGTCATCCAGCACCTTTGTACGTACTAAGTGCTTCTAAAATTAGTTGTTGTGTTGCTGTTTTAAACAGCTTTCAAGACTTTGCAACCATCTGCAAAGGCCAAAATGGTAAATTTCAACAGTGAGACACTAGCTACTAGGATGTGATTATTTGCTGCTTCAAAAATAACAAGACAATGTCCTCTCCCCAACCACCTACAACTAAGTCTATTTGTGCCCCTCCCCTTGCCAGCCTCTGGATCCACCCCTGAGTCATGCATATAGCTGTATGCTATAACAAAAAAACTAAACAAACTAGTGGCTATGTTTGCAAAAAAGTTTGTGAAACAACACTGTAAAAAAATAGTAGTGAATTTCACTACTAATTTCGGCAACAATTACTCACTATTTTTAAATGGTGATTTCAGTACTTTCTTGTAGTGATTGTCACTACATGACATCCCCATCACTACCATGTAGTGACTACAAATTTTGTAGTGACGTTCACTACAAAATTAGTAGCGAATGTCACTACATAAAAATAGTGAGTATTGTGGCAGACATTAGTAGTGACCTGCACTACATTTAGTAGTGATCGTTACTAGTTTGTTTTTACTGTGAAGTCTGCTCAAAGAATGTTGTAATGAGTCTTTTGTTGTGACCTCTAGTGATGAGAGTTTTTGATCATGTACCTTGGGAGTGAAAGATCTATTAAACCTATTGGGATTTTATAGAAAACACATAGAGACTGAATATCTTGTCTTTTCTTCAAGTCTCACTGTAAGGTTGATAACATATATTAGTAACACTGCTGTCAGTAGGTAGATGAAAATCAAGTTGCAGCCTGTACTAACTGTTTTCTTGTTTTTAATCATTTGCTGTGTTTGATGTTTATAATGGACTAATCCAAGGGCAGACCTTGGGGAGTAAAAGGGTTCTATGGAACTCCCTTTTCCTTTTTTGAAAGAATATGATCACGCACGCACACACACCTGGCACACTCTCAATCACTAAACTGTTAAAAATAAAGAGTAATCACCACTCTGAGAGTTCCCAGTGTAGGGAGGATTTAACACCCCATGGAGAGTAACCAACACTCTGAAGAGAATAACCATTACTCTGAAGAGTAAGTGACACCACCTTTAGAGCATGTGTTACTCCCCAGTTACTCCTTCGGAGTAATGGTTACTCTCCAGGTGTGTTAAATCCTCCCTACACTGGGAACTCCTTGAGAGTTGTGGTTACTCTTCATTTTAACAGCGTACTAACTCACTAACACATGCGTGATTAAATTTAAATATTCAACCTATACCATCTGGAATCGAAATGCACAGATTCAACTTCATTCTTGTCCTTTTTTCACCTTTTACTAACAGAAGGCTCCTCGGAAAGATGAATGACTTCCTCGCCTGGGATGATAGTGCACAGATTACAGAACAATGCACGGAATTTACTTTCCGCAATTGTTAATAAGGATAAGGCGGGAATTAATCATAAACTTCCAGAGCTCAATCCAACTAAGCATAGCTATTCAGCACTCTTTGGACAAAAAAGCTGAAACCTGCGCCTGTTTTCTTTATTTTAAAAAAAGATAGGGAAGATTCTGTTCATGCCCTGTTGCAAATGCAGGTGTACATCAGCAGAATATCCCAGATACAGCTACAGCGCCATCAGCTGGTTGAGCAACAGTACCAGACATCACCCCTCAACAGCCCCTCCCCAGACTACAAGTGTAATTTTAAGAACATCACGTGATCTCACGTGATTACATTAAAACATTTGCACACGTTGTACTATTAGTTCAGTCATTGGTAGTTTTTTTAAGATCTAAAGTCAAAACACACACACAGTGCACAACATCATAGTACAGCAAAGCACAGAAGCACATACTGCACAAGCAACACAACAAAGTTAGTATAGCTACAAACATGTGGTACATCCTGTAAGTGCCTTCATATTCTGTCAGTAGCTACCAGTGTTGGGGGTTACGCGTTACATAATAATTATTACTTTTGTGGTAACTATAAGTAATATAACGAAATATGCTATGAAAACAGCTGTAATGCGTTACCTAAGTAATATAGTTACTGTAACGAATCTATTATTACTACACTCGTTAGTAATCCACTAAGTAACGCCTAGCCACAACGAAGTAATGAAACCTACTGAATGAAGCTTATTCACCAGCTTCTTACTTATAACAAAGATTTGCACATTGTCCAACAATGCAATCATGTCACATGATAAGGTGGTAATTTAACACTTGACAGCTTAAGGCTGTGGACACAAAGTAATTTAATATGTAATAATTATTGTTATAATTGCTTTATTTTATGGGTAATATGTAACTAACTAAATAGCTTAGTTACAAGTAATATGTAATATGTAACTATAGTTACTTTTCTAAAGTAACTGTCCCAACACTGGTAGCTACTGAGGGCATCAGACATGACAATAGTACCAGTATAAAATTGGTAATGATCATAATGAGATACACAGACAATCATTATGCCAAGGATAGGGTGCTTTGCATTTAATCATGTCACTCACTGTGCACACAAAGTTGGTAATGCAAAGTATTTATTTACCAGTTTATGTATTTCAGTACTGGTGCATTTCTTGCAGAAGTATAAAATCTTTTATAGCATAAAATTTTATAGTCTTGCGTGGCCAGGCTGCTTTTTTTTCTCTGGCATTGAGAAGAGAGAAACTGATTCCTACCCAATTTCCTCCCTATACCCAATGACAGAGAAAAACTACTGAACTGCCGCGCCTATATACCCAATGACAAAGAGAAAAAAAGCGGTCTGGCCATGCTGTCATTGGGTAGGGAGAAAATCCAAAATCCCCTACTCAATGCATGACAAAGAGAAAAAAAGCGGTCTGGCCATGCGAGACTATATATAATACTGAAAATCATGGCCATATAGTTAGAGTAGACACTGGTATTATTGGTCAGGAGGTATTTTGGGTCACATAACTTAAAATTCAATAGGTTGAATCATGCAGATTTAAGATTAAAGGGATGCTACCACTTTAGATCAACATAAAAATGATCATAAGCTAACCACAAATCCAATTAAGAGATTACACAGTGTACATACTAAGTTAACTAAGGTGTTATGACAATCTTTAGAGTTCCTGCAAATGTTTCCGTAACATCTACCATAATTCAACATGAAAGGATGACCTTATGAGCATAGTGACTCTTAATACCTCCATATGACTCATAATAGCATGGCTTTGGTGAAATGATCAAGCGCCTGATACATGGTAAGTAAATTTTTTAAATTTTAGGATAATGTAGCATATGGTTACACCTTTCCATACAAGTAGTGTGAAATATAATTTGGGTCACTGCATTAGGTGATAGCAGTACTTTTACTGTATCTTAAGTGACTCTTATAATTACCACAACCACTCTAATAGTTCAGCGCCTAAGCCAAATATTCGTTCACTTTTTGATAAAAGCACCAATTTTTTTACAGAGTATATGGAACGTGCACTAAGTGTTTTAAGAAGGGGAGGCATGTAAAAAGTCCTCAGGAACACCCCTTTCTGCACCCTGACAAGAAAACTATTTGTTACTATTAAACATCAATAATGTTTCTATCAAGTTAACTGCTGGGCCTAGTATCATAGTAGTACAAAGCATATAGCTGGAACATAATAGTCTATTAGTAATCTATCAAAAAACAAATAGTTTTCTCACCTAGGCAGTAAACAAAATCACTAAAATTTCTATTTGCAGGGATTCTGTTAAAGTTTTGGATCTTCAATGCTGACGATTGTGTAGTACTATGTGCAAGGATCATCCTGATGTGTATCGTTTCTTTATTAAAGGGGTATAACAAAAGTTATTTAATGCTAAAGTCACAGGTGGATATCTCAACAGAAAACCATGAACTACAGCAGTTCATTTATCAAGCACAGAGCTTGAACAAAAGGTCCCTTGTCCTTATACTGGGCACCATATGAAAGGTAATTAAATTTCTAGTTTAATGAAGGCAGTTGCAAGTTGTTTCAACATCTTGTTCTCAAGTTACAGCGCTTTCAATTCAATGTAATATAGCATAAGCAAGAAAAGCACAAGGGTGTGTCATAAGGTACTTCTTAGTGCTCAAAATTTCACTTCATTGGAACCCAGCTCCTTTATGTTTATTTTGAGCATTATCACAGCACTAAGAAATACCTTAATACTCGTCTGTGTGCTTTTCTTGCTTATACTATATTACACTGAATAGAAAGCGCTGTAACTTGAGAACAATATGTTGAAACAACTTGTAACTGCCTTCATTAAACTAGAAATTTAATTACCTTTCATATGGTGCCCAGTATAAGGACAAGGGACCTTTTGTTCAAGCTCTGTGCTTGATAAATGAACTGCTGTAGTTCATGGTTTTCTGTTGAGATATCCACCTGTGACTTTAGCATTAAATAACTTTTGTTATACCCCTTTAATAAAGAAACGATACACATCAGGATGATCCTTGCACATAGTACTACACAATCGTCAGCATTGAAGATCCAAAACTTTAACAGAATCCCTGCAAATAGAAATTTTAGTGATTTTGTTTACTGCCTAGGTGAGAAAACTATTTGTTTTTTTATAGATTACTAATAGGCTATTATGTTCCAGCTGTATGCTTTGTACTACTATGATATTAGGCCCAGCAGTTAACTTGATAGAAACATGATTGATTTTTAATAGTGACAAATAGTTTTCTTGTCAGGGTGCAAAAAGGGGTGTTCCTGAGGACTTTTTACATGCCTCCCCTTCTTAAAACACTTAGTGCACGCTCCATATACTCTGTAAAAAAATTGGTGCTTTTATCAAAATGTGAACAATTATGTCAATTTTAAGGGCTTGTGTACTGCACTATAATAAAGGCATCCTAAAATACCGCCAAACATTACTTAACCCTCTATGGCTATGCTAAAGATATCAAAACTATTTTTTGGTCATTGATATATAGCTAATGAACACAGGTAGCTATATAATATAAAAATATTTTTTCTAGTAGTAAAACACGATGTTAGAAAATAGATTGTTTTGTTTAAACATTATATTTATCGGAGCAAGCATGAGCTTGCAGCTCTTATGTTACTAATCCTACATACCAGAAGATAATTGCTGCTTAGTTAAGGTTCCAACTCAAAATAGGAAGGTGCTTCCTTTTGTTGTTTCTGGAGATTTTCGCACACAGACTGACCTGTAAGGTAAAGCAAATAAGTGTTAATTTGTTATTGGATTGCTTGTAGCATTGGGTATCAGCATAAGTTTAACATGCAAAAACATACAAAAGGTGATCACATGACTAAAAATATCATAATAGTTACATTGGACAGCTTATTCGAATATCATTGTGTTTTAAGGTGATCTAAGTCACAATTAGTGCATCTCTTACCTTAATGAAGACTTCCATACATCTTGTAGTGCTATAGCTCATTCTGTATAGCTGTAATTGGATTGTTGGCCACATGACCACTTTTTGGATATTTACACTTAAAATTACACTGATATTGAAAGCAACAGATGATTTAATAATATATTAGCACTTGTTTGTTTTATCGTAAGGTCAATCTGTGTGAAAACCATCAGAAACAATGAAAAGAGCTGAGGCATCATAGTGGAATTCCTATATAAAGGAAATTTTGGTCATGTGACCACTTTTTGGATATTTACGTATGTTAAAATTATGCTGATATTGAATGCTACAAACAATCCAATAACAAACCAGGGGCATAGCCAGAACCCGGGCCACCCGGGCATCAATAATTCGAGATACTCTAATAGAGCAGTCAGATATAGATATATATCAGTCTCAGTATTCAGAGAAGCAGTGTAGCAAGCTACGTGGCTATGTAGTTATAAATAAGGAGGTGTAGTTGTTGGAGGGGAGATTAAGGGCATAGCCAGGAAGGGAGGGAGGGTTCATCTGAACCCCCCTTTCAGAAGCAGAATATTTTGAATCTAAAATCACATCAAGTTTTACAGCCCTGGAGCTCTCCAGTAGCCAGGGGCGGAGGAAGTAGTTGATATGAGGGGGGGCTGGGCTGACCCAGACTTAGTCTCTGGTTTGGTATGGTGAGACCATAAAAAGGTCGCAACCAGCTGACAATAGCTGCCCACCTCACCAGCTACCCATTCATAGCTGATAAACTACATAAAAATCCTTATGTAGCTCACTACACACTGCTCTAATACTGTGACTGCTTTATTAGAGTGACTTCTCTATTAGAGTACCTCGATCTTTATCGCGGTTTCAGCCCCACTCCAAGAAGGATAACTTCAGCGTGTCTGAGGGGGGCTAAGCCCCCCCCCCCTTTCCTCCGCCTATGCCAGTAGCTACTTGCTCACTATAGGCTAGCGCTCCTCTGTACTACTCTTGAGGGTCGCATTGCATTAATGCTGAACTATTGCAAAATCATCGAGATCTGTTGAATCACATGATCAGTAGCGCATGTGATGCATGGTGGACATGGCGAAGTAGTGTTGAATGGTTGAGGCAGACATATTACAAGGCAGCAGTTGCGATAAACTTGAGTGGTCGTGTTATACATGTGTCAGGTGAGCACAAACTGTGAATAGTTGACGTATATTTATCTGATGAACGGTTTGTTTTTGTCACATGTTGTGAGCACGTGATGTCTCGAATACATTGGAGTACAAGCTAAGTCTAAAGTTACTGACCATCAACAGGAGGACCGACCGAGAACTAATGTATACCCGGAAGGAAGTATTGCCAACTAAGCAACTCGGAGTGTGGAGGGTTCCCATGTGCTAGAAAATTTGAAGTTGACTGTCACTGTCGAAGTGAAGATTAAGTTAGTATTAGCTACAATAGGTTTGTAGTTTCTATAAGCTGCATAAACAGCAGCGTCTAGGTTTTAGCTAGTTAGATGCACAAACGGCACGTTACTGCCTAAGGGCACATTTTGTGTATACATGATTTTCGTTCAGACGTGGTCTAGGGGGAAGCACCTAGGCCTTCCCCCACGAACATTCCACTTATTGGTCTTACAGCTAGGCCCTGGTACCACCAAAAGTCTGGCTACGCCCCTGTAACACTATTTATCTTAAAGGTAAATCTGTGTGAAGATCTCCAGAAACAATAAAATGAAGTACCTTATTTTGAGTGGAAACCCTAGACCTTAGTGTATAGGCTACTATATTTGGTACAATAATCTGTCGGGTGGATCCAGGAAATGGCAAGGGGGAGAGGCAAAAACAGGCTAAGGGATAGGTGCACGTGGTTGGTGGAGTAGCTTGTTAGTTTCTGAAGCAGTAAATAATCACCTCTCTCGTTGTATACATTACATTTGTGTAGTCCTAAAAATTGTTTTAAATGGTATGAATGTCCTTAAACCGCATGCAATACGATAATTGTTTTCAGAGGCGCTTATTATGCACGAAGGTGCTGAGGAATAATTTGACAGTTGTTTTTAGATGAGCTTGTAGATTTTTTAAAATGAATATAACTTAATTATTATTGATTTTCAGTGGCCTGACAAGGTGTAATATTTCAATCAAAAGAAGCATGCATGACTCCCGAGGATGGCTGATTTTACCTAAAGTTTTGTTTACCATAGCAACTGCTCCACAAAAATCCTCCATCAAGACATATCCCTATCAATTCCCCCATATTATCAATCTGTAGAGAGACAAACAAGACACTATCATCCCTTGCATTTTATCCTGCCCACACCATCAACAACATCTTATCAACAATCATTTTACTCAAGATCAATCAAAGAATGGAATGAACTGCCTGTATTTATTATAGAGATGACAAACTATGATGAGTTTACAACTAACTTGATATCACACTTTACAAACAATCAACACCACATTAGTTAGTATATAATTGTACCTAATACTGTGATTCCTTTTTTTTCCTGGGCACACCAGCTGTGCTAGCTGACTGCCCAGTAATCATAAATAAAGTAGCTACTTGTGTGTTATAGCTACTGTCAAAAAAAAAGGATGGCTCCTTGACAGGGAGGCACATTTGGGCATCCTGGATCCGCCATTGGCTGTTGGATTTCCGTAAAGCGAGTGGCAGCTGTTCGAAAATCATAATTAGTGATAGTTCACTCTATAGTTGTATTATCTCGCGCAGCCATGGCACCTGCCGACTGAGACCGCTTCCTTCTTTTGTAGATAGACTATATTGTGTCGGGGTCTGGCTGCGCGAAACCACGTCTTTATACCCCGCCCGGGGTGATTTGGTAGTTGATTTTCAAAAGTCGAAAGTTTTGACCTTGATTTGCATGAGAATCAACAAAACATATGCGCATTTTACCCCTGCACAAAGATCGCAGTAGCTATGAGGGTCCGCGCAATTTCACGTTGCGGACCCTACCGTGACCTTTGTACAGTGAGAGGTAGCTAAAATGTGTATGCAACAAAACAATTAAGGATCCGGAATCGTGATATTCTTCGTATATACCCGGAAAATATGCAGTTGCCGGAGACACTATAAAATAAGCGGTGCATGTTGAGTGCGTTAGTTACTGTGTGGTAATTGGCATCGATTACCAATTGAAACTGATATAGCTAGCTCGCTGATCAGTTGGCAGTCACACGCGGCGGAATCTTTCAACAACATGGCAGAGCCGTCTGTTAAAAGCTTTATAATGCGGAGACGTCGAGCAAGAGCTTCTCCTCCCGAGGTACTTGCCAAGTTTCGTACAGCTGGAAGAAGTAAGTATACTATATACGTAGCTGTAACTACATACTAACCGATTATAATACACCGTGCAAACCTCTTACAAAGAGTATATAGCTATACTAGCTACACTGAAGCGCATGGATGCATGCACCGCAGATAATTATATCTAATCCAAAAGAGCCAAGCTGTAAAAAAGAGTCAGTGCGGCCCTCAAAAAGGCTATGGTGAAAAAAGATGTCAAATCCAAGGTGGTGGCCAAGAAATGGCTGTGATGGTATAGGTTAATGGTAAAAATTTTAATAACAACAATTCAGATGAATTTTGGTGCCGCTATAGCTCTTGGTACAAAATTCACCTGAATTGTCGTTATTAAATTTTTTACCATTAACCTACCATCACAGCCATTTCTTGGCCGCCACCTTGGATTTCACATCTTTTTTCACCATACTGAGCCTTTTTGAGGGCCGCACTCTTTTTTACAGCTTGGCTGTTTTGGATTAAATTTCACTTCTTTTTGTATTTGTATACATAGGCCGGCTTTGGACTTTTTTATCCTGTCTTTTTTTCTTTATTACAAGAAGAAGAAAAGATGAAGCAGATGTTAAATACTTTAAATATTTCTGATTTTATCTACAAATTATATATATAGCTAATACGTATATTTATTACAGAATTATCTACATGATGGTTTCTTTGTAACTGAACACTCTACAAGGTGACTTCTTTATAGCTGATGTCTCTACAGGGTCACTTGTTTGCAGTTGAACTCTCTACATGGTGGTTTCTTTGTAACTGAACTCTCTACAAGGTGACTTCTTCTAGCTGATCTTTCTACAGGGTGATTTGTTTGTAGCTGAACTCTCTACAGGTGATTTGTTTGCAGCTGAACTCTCTACATGATGGTTTCTTTGTAGCTGCATAAACTCTCTACAAGGTAACTTCTTCTAGCTGATCTCTCTACAGGGTGATTTGTTTGTAGCTGAACTCTCTACAGGTGATTTGTTTGCAGCTGAACTCTCTACATGATGGTTTCTTTGTAGCTGCATAAACTCTCTACAAGGTAACTTCTTCTAGCTGATCTCTCTACAGGGTGATTTGTTTGTAGCTGAACTCTCTACATGGTGGTTTCTTTGTAGTTTAACTCTCTGCAAGGTAACTTCTTCTAGCTGATCTGTCTACAGAGTGAATTGTTTGTTACTGAACTCTCTACAGGGTGATTTGTTTGTATAGCTGATCTCTATACAGGTTACTTGTTTCCAGCTGATCTCTTGAAGTCTCTTCAGGGTGACTGCTCTATTAGGCTGACTGCTCTATATTAAGATGATTTTCAACTTTTTCCCATGCATAAGCGGTTTATACCCTGTATATAGGCGTGACAACATATTGGCGTTATTTTTCGTGAATAATCGCTAATAACTCTTTGCCTGATTACCGTATTCCAGCCAAAGTTGGTACCGAGATGCGCCGTTATACCCCCCCCCCCCCCCCCCCCGGTCTGTGTGCCAAATTTCAAGGAAATCGGATATAGCGTTCGCGTTTTATAGCAGTTTTTGTAAGTGTGCGAAAAGAGGAAGAAACTAAGTCAATTTTTGAAGTCGCATATCTCGGAAACGCCTGAAGCGATTTCGCTCAAATTTGGTATGTGAGGTACTGAAGTTGGCAGGCGTGTCCACAGCAAAAATCGTCTTGTTTCATCAAGGCAGCACAGAGATACGGAGGTTCGAAAATTGCGTTTTTTGTTCTTCAGTCCTGTCAATATACTCTTGGGTGGCCGGCGCGCAACGCCCGTGAGTATATTGACAGGAAGAACATAAACGTTTGCGTTTGCGTTTTTGTTCTTCCTGTCAATATACTCACGGGTGTTGCACGACACACTACCGAGTGTCTTGATATGTGACCCAGTCTCAGGGGCGGATCCAGAGTTTGGAAAGAGGGTGGGCACCTTACTGAAAAACAGTTGAAGACTAAAAAAAAAAAAAGGTTACAACAATAATAGCTAGTTATAATTTACCAAATATATGACATCTGTTATGTAAAATAAAATCCTATTTATAGCTTCATATGTAAGCTACACTGCCTCATGAACATTGTGACTGCTTTATTAGAGTAATCGACTGCTCTATTAGAGTATCTCGATCTTTTATGTAATTTCTTGAAGGGGGGGGGGGGGGGGGGGCATTTGCCCCAAATGCCCCATCCTGAATCCGCCATTGAGTCTGGGAAAACAGGTGTCAGTTATCGCCAGTGTCAGCAGATTCGATTTTTCACCAAGAACACAAAGCTATACATGAATAAACTATCCAATTTCACAATCAAAATCAGCTAGACTTAAGTGGTCTGGTTTTGCAGGCTGCTTTTCCCAAGCCCATGCATGCAGTGCATGGCGATCCGTATACGTGCGGTGTTCATTTCATTTCATTTTATATATTAATTATCAAAGCCCCTAAAGGGGTAGCTAAAACGCTAATACAAAAATTTATTTAGTTATTAGTTAGCTAATACAAGTTTAAAATCTGCAAGGGATAGGTTATTAATGTTGTTGATTTGGAGACTGTTCCATTCAGGTATCGTTTTGGGGAAGAAGAAGAATTTGTAAGTATCAACAGAGGTTTGAATGTGGTAAAATTTACAAGGATGATTTGATCTAGCTAGTTGATGTCAGTCTTGCGGGTGAGGGTAAATATTGGCCGGGGAAAGGGCATGTTGGCCGGCCGGGGAAAGGGCATGTTGGCCGGCCGGGGCAAGGGCCGGGGCATTAATGGAGCCTTAGGGTGGCTGAAAGTTGTACATGTGTTTTGCGAGAACGACCATGGCATGTTGTTCAGTGCACAAGATGTTGTGTTGAGTAAAGATGTGCGAATATATTATGTGTTCTAAGATCTTATAGAACATGTGCAAGACTGCAAGTCAACAAGGCAGGTAAGTAATTGTTACAAAAAAGTACGGTCTCCTTTCTTAAAGATGTGGACAACATTTGCTTGCTTCCAGTCAGATAGAACTCTAGATTGATGGATGGAAGCTTGATATAGTCTATAAGTGACAATATGGGAGCAATTTCTGTGCTGCACAGTTTCAGAAAATCAGAAGGTATTTTGTCATGTCTGGATGCTTAGCTCATTTATATAATTTGCACCTATATAGAAAGAGTTTTGATATCATGGTAATAGGTAGCTAACCTTGCCTCACATTATCTATTGATGAAACCATTAACATTTGCTATCACAGAACTGGTCAGTGTAATCTAGAGTGATGAATGATGATAACACTATAAGATTTTACATATATAGCTATACACAAATTACAAGAGTTAAGGGGGCCTAGACTGCATGAGGGGTATAGCTCACCTACAAACGAATTATAAGAATTTGAGCCCTGGCAATTAAGGCATAGCCAAATTTAACACAAAAATACAATAAATATTCACATAGTCTGATGTTAAAGGTCTAGCAAGAGATCGTTACAAGTTTAGATTCTTGTTGAAAATTGATCGCATATAGAGTATATTTTACAAACTTAACTTTGCTACTGCTCTAATTGGCATGTCATGGCTTGAAAAGCCAACTTCAACACAGTAAAACTATAACTAGTGAAGGTCACAACTAATGCCTGCCGCAATTTTTGTGTAGTGATGTTCACTACTTTTGTAGTGATGAAAGAGTGAATGTCACTACACAAAAATAGTGAGTATTGTGGTAGAAATTAGTAGTGAAATTCACTACTAATTTTTTTATGATGAATGGTCACAAGCTCAAAACATAGAGGAATAAGTTGTTACAGTGGACCATAGTAATTTATTTCCTGTGGCTAGCAGCTCAAAAGTGATGTTTGGTAGATATTAGTAACCACTGAGAGTTCTAATAATATGATGAAATCAGTACAAACCTGCTTAATGACAATGATGAGAGATGGAATAGTACTTGGAGGACTAGTGTTGATAAGCTGAAAATCTTGAGAGAGCTCCCGTAGCTGTTTTATGACAAAGCAATATAGCTATAGTTAGCTATATTCCCCCTGAACCCCATGCATACCATGTAGTTGAAGATGCCATTAGGATCAGTTATAACTTTCTGATCCTCCAAATGGGGGAGATGCAGCAGTAGTAGTTGCCAACAGGGATTTAGTCACATCCAGATGTTGTAAAATCTCATACTAGCAAATCACATTAGTCCATTGATTTCCTTCTTTTTCTTTACTGCCTTTTTCTAATTCCAATCCTGCTGCATCAGATTTCATTACTGCTGCAACTAGTCATAAATGTACACTTTTTACTATTGTGAGATTTTATTTATATGCAGCAAAGAAAATATCCCTTCCTGCTTAAGCTTTTATCACAAACCAGGTTTGGCATGAAATTATGAAACTGGTGAAATTAGTTGTTTTTTTATTCTTGTATTCAGCAGGTAATCTTCCATACAGGTGTTACAAGCTTCATATACAAATATGATCATGATTGCAACTCAGTTCCAGTCAACTTTGAATAGCTACACCATTTTGGTTGTTATAATAACTTATAGACCCCTGTTTTCAGATATTTTATTCCAATATGATTTGCCCATGCATGTCATAATTTTGCTCTGCCAGGGGCTGTACACCAGTGGTGGAAAGGACTACAGTGCAGTGTGCGAAATAACGGTCGGTCACCAGACAATTTCCAGTCAATTACACCAGGTGTCAGCCTATAATTGAATTTGTCCGGAAATACTGTCCTTTCAAAGTTTATAGTGTTAGGATTGGGCTAGGAGGGAGGCCAGACATGATGGTATTGACATGTAATTAAGTTATGTGTTGTTGGCTTCAAAGACATGCCCAAGTTTACCTCTGAAGGTTAACAGTTTACTATGTTGTGCCAGCCTACTGTATCAGTCACATGCACTTCAGTAGTAAAATGTATTTATAATCCGATTGCCATTAGTACTTTCACTTGTGGTATTTATGATATCAGCACAACCGGATTTTAAGCTAGAATGAACAATGCATCTGTGATAGAGCCACTATATATTCTAAGCCTAAGCTAAGTTTGACCATATACAGGGTAGCTATATCATTCCAAGACAAGCAGAAGGCTTTGACTGAAGTCCTCATAACTCTTTTCCTACAAAGGCCCAATTGATTCCATAGAAGCCCTTTCATGTGGCCAGTAGCTAATCAGCTCTACAGTACATTGGTGCAGGCCCCAATGTTTGAAACAAACATACAAGTGGTAGAAACACAGGAAAGGAGAAACAATAGAAGTTAAAATGTCCGGTCAAATTGCTTGATGTCCACTCAAATTTCACAATGCCCTGACAGTACGACAGGACACGTCTGAAAAGTTATTTCGCACACTGCAGTGGTATATAGTTTGTGTGCTTGCCTCATTATTTCACTTGAAATCATGTTAGGAGTGAGCATGTCTCCACTGTATCAAAGATTACTTAACAAGCTACACTTTACTTGGAGGCATCCTATACTTACCCAAGAATATATACGCTGTTTTGACTGTCCAATAGTGTACTATATATTTTGAAAAGTTGTTTTGGCATGTCCTATTATACTATAATAATTGTGTATCTTTTGTACATATGTATAGCTGCTATACACACACATGCTAGTGTCAATGAAAAACATGTTTACAGTCATTGTGAATGACGATATGCATATAAAAGCATGAATGAATTCGGAGTGTTTGTGTTTCAAAAAGGAACACCTATAGAATACATAGGGAATGATGGTCATTCAGTGTATATGCTCAGAAGTATATGAATTGAAATGTCAATAGTACAATGGCATACAATATACATGAATGGAAATAAAGAATTGGTTGCACAAATGTTAAAGAATTAAATCTATACAAGCTGAAAAATAGCACAGCCCTTAAAAAAAGCCAGAGTGATAACAGTTGTAAAATCAAGGGTGGTAGCTATAGACATGCAATGATGTTAATGTCAATGAATTTGTTAGCAATGACACTGTGATGCTTTCTTTATTACGATGTTGACATCATTGCAGCCAATGTTTTGCTGTCATATCTGATTTCAAAACTTCCCCCCTGCAGCTGACTTTGAAAGCCACACCCTCTTTCAGTTCAGGTATTTTGTGCAGACATCGCACTCTATAATCCCAAACCCATGCAGCTTATGGCCAGCTATGGAGATTACACCTTTCTACAAGAACTGGGGTTGGAGGGATTTTTTTCCTTACTTTGGCCCCTTTTCTGTTACACCTTTCCAGCTATAAGTCATTAAGTCTAAGTCCTTGAAATTAAGTTAGGTAATCCTAAGGCTGCAGCACATGTTGCTGTAGACCTTCAGTGCTGGTCACCGTAAAGTGTTAATAATAATAATAAAAAAAAAAAAAAAACTACAGGGCGAGTGAAGACAAACCATTTCACCTACTATAATTGCAATCAGGATTTTATTCACTGATTGCTCTATTACAGTGACTTTTTTATTTCAATCACTTGTTTGGCACACGCGTTTAACTTTAGATTAGACAAACATAGGAGATATAGACTGCAAACATACTCCCTAAAGAATTTTCAGGCTCACATTATAACTGTTATTCTTATCCATGTTGAAACCCAAATAGTTTTTAGCTGACTATATATCAATAGACAAACTTTTCAATGTATTTCCACAAGGCCAGACTAGTGGTATACAAGTCAATGTAAGGCTTTCAATGGTGATTGTATGATTCTGTCAAAATTCATGCACATAATTGATGACTTTAAAGAGTAACATACATAGCTGGGTTGAGGATCAAATATGTAGTCATTTGATGCATATAACGAAACCTCTATTATGGACACTTTGGGACCAGCTGATTGTGATGGTATAAGGAGGCTGTTCCTTTTCAGAGATAAAGCTGTTGTATCTGTAGAAGTCTTCAAGGGCCTCAGAAACTGTCCTTTATAGAGAGGCTAACTGTACAGTGAGGTTTATTTAAGAGAGGTTCCAATGTACATTGTGTGTGTGTGTGTGTGTGTGTGTGTGTGTGTGTGTGTGTGTGTGTGTGTGTGTGTGTGTGTGTGTGTGTGTGTGTGTGTGTGTGTGTGTGTGTGTGTGTGTGTGTGTGTGCATGCATGTGATACAGCAGCAACAAAATTAAATTGTTCATATCACATTTTTAGGAAAAGAGAGGGCAAACATGAAAGATATTAATGATCATGTGGTGATCAGATGGGCCCCACAGTGGAGACAGTTAGGTAGACAACTCAATATTGAGGAACATCAGATGAACATCATAGAACATGATCATCCCAATAACTGTGAGGAGTGTTGTAGTAAGATGTTGAGTGACTGGCTAGAACAGAATACATATAATGATACAACATGGGAAGTCCTCATCAGTGCTACTGATAAACTATCTGAAGATATATGTGCAGCAGCAGGTATTATGATAACATTTGTTTTCTGTGGAATTTATATATAAATAATTAGCAATGTTGGAGTCCTTATCAGTAGATCATGTTCCATGTATATGCTGACTCATAGCCCTGTTTGTGTGATCTCATAGAACTATCTAACTACTCTACCTTAAACACCAAGTAAATTGATAATTAACTCTGTGTATTATTATATACCTAATAATGGTTACCTTTGTAAAAAAATGAGGAAACCCAACTAGCCATTAGTTTTACTGTGATGTGTATTACTTTTTATAGCATGTTAGGATGCAATTAACATCTTATTGTATTAGCCAAGCTTACCCAATTAAGCTCAGGTGCATGATTGGCCTAATTTGGGGCAGCCCAGAACGTGGCTGAGTGAAGTGCCTGACCAAGTTAGTACACAACATTCTGCATTAATGACGTGATCTCATCACCATAGCTATTGAGTAGCGAGCATCATTCTGGTCAAGCAGCTTCACTGCGCCCTGTTAGTCCTATGTTACCGGGTGTATGCATGTATGTCCATATGGGTGGGTGGGTGGGTGTTTTCGGCATGATGGACTGCTATTCAACTAATAGAGCTGGATAGAATCTGCGACTCTAATACTTTCATCTGTGCCTTGAGTTGAGTGCACACATGCATAGCTATAAATAGTCATGGTGCACGTGACCTATTGCCCCCCTTTACCTCCCGTAACGGTCAATGATGTTAACTTATATTTACAAAGTAAACAACATTAAATAGACTTTATGTGGTTGCCAATTATATATTAATGTACAAACTCTATACAGAGCATTGTTGTACATACAGATGTATAACAGTTGGTAGTTACGTACATGTTCAGTTTGTTCTTGAAACTCTCTAGATATCATAACCTTACTTGGTAAATTGTTATATAGTGTGATGGCACTGGGGTAAAAGGAATATACATTAGTTTACAGTCATTGAAATCTCATTGAGTGACCCCTTGTTGCTGCAGCTTGCTGGCTGTATAAGTCCTCCAGGATTGATGTCAATCATATTATAATCTTGTACATATAGCTATGGCACAGAAGTTGTTCTATCTGTTTTTCTAAAGCATTCCACTGTAGACATTTAAGCACTTCAGTCACCCTAACATACCAATCATAATTTCCTGTCACAAATTCTTTATATCTTCTCTATTTTACCATATTGTGCATGCCGATGGTATGGTGCCCATACACTGCAGGCACTTTTTATGCAATAAGCAATACTTGTATAGTAGAAAATTAGTTCAGTATATTAATTGCCAAGCACCTTAGCGCGAGGCATGCTGTCCCATTAGCCCTGAAAGGCTTTACATAATTTTGTTGAACTACATATGTTATGACATTGTTACACTACTTTTGGCACTTAATCCACCCTGGTGTATGGGTCAAACTAGAAAACATTTTCTTATCAGGTAGCCGGCTGCATAAGTGTATAGTGATCAGTGTAATAAAGCATCTGATTTCACAATGATATGAACATGGTTTTGCATTGCAGTAAATTCTCTGAAGATATGTTTAGCAAAGTTGACAGAGTCATAGATATCTCGAGTGGTTCTGTGCCAGCTGCCATGACCTGGTTATGAGTTATATCAACAAGTCTTCTGGTAATTTGGTAAATGAGATATTGAATCTACTATTCACAAGGCACTGGATAGTGTCATGGGCTCACTGATGCAACAAGCTAATTTCAACACTTTTAATTTCCACACATAGACAATTCTGCAATACATTAAATTCACCTGTAGAAAAAAGTGAAAATTGCTTGCCATGCCATTAGGTTAAACATCGGTTGGATGTCCATAGGCATTGTAGTAGCTGTTTGTGATGCCTGTGTTACGAGCATGTCTGTTGTGAATGTTGTTATTTGATACATGGTTGGTGTGTAGAAATGTAGTATCCGATATTTGTAATGTATGAGTGTTGTGCTTGCTGTGGCCAAGGTTCCGTTGCAATCAATATTTGTGGTATATGAATGTTGCATTTGTTGCGACTGATACTTGTTGAGACCCGATATCACATTGATTGATTGCCAGCCAGTATAATTATTTCCTATGGTACTTGTCATTATAGGAACAGTAACAGATCAGTATTTACTTTATTAACAAAACTGCTGATCTTTAATATTTCCTCCAGCTGTATACCATGCAAGACTGCACATGTGACAGTGATAACACAAATTACTTGTTCAGGTTGCACCTCAGGTTCTCTGCTTCCCCCAAAGAGTTGCATGCGTGCATGCATACAGCTTTCTACCTATTGTGTTACTCATTAACATCACGTAGGAGAGCATGCTATATATACTTTGTGTGCTTATTTATGCAATATAAGAAGACCATAATCTCACAAATGGACTCAGTGTGCACACTTCCTACACATTGTGTTAATTGTCATTAACATCCTACGTCAGCTGGCCTGCATGCACTACCGTTTAATGGCATGCATTAGAGCTACACATAGTTTGGGGATAAATGGGGCAGACCAGAGCATCACTAGATGCAAGGTGAAAAATGCACCTGCATTTATGTGCCTGCATTTGCCCTAGTGAGGAATTTAGCTGCTGTATTTATAATGCTATAGCCAGTACTTAGTTATATCAAGCAGCCTGACTACACCATGCCCTGGGTGCCCAAAATGTGAAGTGCAAGTGTGCTAGTGCATGAATTGCATTGGTTGAGTGAAGGTGGTTTCCAGTGATTACACTGCTTGAAGGTTCTTAGTCTACTAATTTGTTAAGCTGCTTTACTGTATTTGTGCCCAGTTATACTGATAGTAAAATGTCAGTAACTTTAAGTATATGGAATATAATTGTTTTACTAAGTTTTAAACTCTCAGTAAACATCAGTGAATGCAGGTTTACTGAAAAGCTACTAAAATTCCAAACAATTAACTGTTCCATATACTGGGGGTATACCACTCTAGTAAACTAAGAAACTTCAAGCAGTGTTAGTCAAGGGTGGGTGGGTCTTGGCATGTTTCCGGCAGCTTATAACTGAATTCAGTATGAGCACAATTCCAAATAGCACCCTTTCTGGAGATCGCGTGATTGCTAATTGCACGGGCAATAGTGTTGAGTATTAACAATTGTGGGTTCCAGTTCTATTAACTGGGATTCAATACCAACTATACTGGAGGCTGTTAACCTTATTTACAGTGGTAAACTGTGTTGTACTAAATATCACTGTATTTATCTTTTGTAGCGGCACGTGTTGGTGAAGATATTTCAACTACCATTTCTGCTACAGCTGAAAATCTTTGCACTCAATATACTGACAACAAATTTTTCACTGCAGAGGATGATTGGTCTAAATACCAACCCAAACACTACACAACACTAGCAATTGTTCATAACAGGAAGACGTCCTCCAGCAAGGCAGGAGTAATCTCTGTCACAATGAAACTAGCTGTTGCAAAAACTGCACGTGATTTTGCATCTCAACCAAATGAGACGATCAAACAGTCTTCAAAAAAAACTACAAGTATATCTGATATATTTGCACCCATTGGTGGATCTACTAAAACTCATGGTGTAATTCTTATAGAAGGTGCACCTGGAATAGGTAAAACTGTTCTGGCAAAGGAAATTGCATTTCAATGGGCTAATAAGGAATTATTAAGCAGCAAAGAACTTCTCTTTCTGGTGTATTTACGTGAATTTAATACAAACAACATAACATCAATTGAAGACTTTGTGCAGTATGTTGTTAAAAGCAATGATAAAATAGCTAGTTGTCTTGAAAAGCATCTGTATATAACTAAAGGTAAAAATCTAGTGATTGTTTTTGATGGATATGATGAAATATCTGAGGAAGACAGAAAGAAAGCCTTCGTTGAAGATATAATGCATCGGAAAATTTTTCCTCAATGTTGCTTAGTAATAACATCTCGCCCTACAGCTTCATCAGATCTTCATAAACTTGTAGACTGTAGAGTAGAAATAGTTGGCTTTACTGAAGAAGACAGACTTGATTATATTCAAACAGCTTTGGAAGGTAAAGATAATCAAGTCAGAGCTCTTCAACAATACCTTCAGTCTAATCCTACAATTAATGCACTTTGTTATATTCCTTTAAACATGACCATATTACTCTATCTTGCTGAGGATGGCATTGATAACTTACCTAAGACACAATCAGATGTATATGAAAAGTTTATTGAGATGACAATAAAACGCTTTATTAAAAAACCTGATAAACAAATGGCCATCAAAGATGTTAACATTACCACGTTACCATCTCCTCACAATGAAGTGTTCAAAGAATTAGTGCAGCTTGCTTTCAAGGGTTTACAAACTGACAAAATAGTTTTTACATTAGCTGAAATTAGATCATTATGTCCTAATTTGACTAAGACTTCAATCAGCAGGAATGGTCTTGGATTACTAAAAGTTATTCCTTTTTTTAATAAACAAACTTGTAATGATGATGTGATGTTTCGTTTTCTTCATTTTTCAATTCAGGAATACATGGCAGCTTATTACATCTCGACATTATCAGATCAAAAGCAAATCAAATTACTTCAAAAAACATTCTGGGAGCATCGATACTACAATACTTGGATTATGTATGTTGGTATAACTAGTGCTAGTTCATTTGCATTAAAACACTTTCTCTCTGGTAATACAATACAATTGTATACCAAATTTCGTTCAAGTTTTAGCATATGTGATAAAATGTTAAAGAACAAAGTCAAATGTTTGCATTTGTTCCAGTGCCTGGAGGAATCCAAGAATGAAGATGTTGCAGCATTGTTGGGGAGTTTTCTTCAAGGTCAAGAAATTGACCTTAGCAACCAAACTTTGCTTCCCAGTGATCTTAATACACTTGGATTCTTTCTTTGTAGGTCTACTACTAAACAATGGGAGAAAATTACCTTATCAAAATGTAACATTGGGGTCACTGGCTGTGATGTCCTATGTAATAGGTTCTTAGATAGAGAAAGCCGTGATATCGTCAGAATTAAAAGGATTGATTTTTCTTATAACCAATTGGACATTTCATGTTTGCTTAGGCTGTTTGATTTATTTAAGTTTTGGCATACATCAGAAGTAATCATAACTGATAATGCTATCCTGAACGACACTACCAATAACAACCTACACACTAAAATTGAAGAATCTTTTATGGAATCTCGTTTTAATGATACCTTAAATTTATTTCTGCTTGGAACTTTCCTTTATGTCAAGATGGTAGAGGAGATAAGGTTACTTAACATTCTTTTGAGCATTGATGATTTAAAAACAATATATGTGATGCACCCTGAGTGGGATCCTAATGCTACAGAAGTACAAGAATGGTATACTGCATTGAAGCAGCAGAACATTGAGCACCTTCATATTATTGGTATGGATACAAGCAAAAGTTTTATAGCAGCACTTGTTAGTCTATTATCAAGCGATCAGAAGTCTTTTAACTTGTTCATTCATGATCCATTTTTATCTAACAGTATCGCTACAGCTATAGTTGATGCTTCATCACCAAGTAATAGCACTTCTAAAGGTCCACTAATACTTGTTATTAGCAGTGGTAGGATTGGGGGAGTGTTTATTACACATTCTCTTGGTAACCAGTTATCATACTTAGAATTGTTTAACCTTGGTGTATGCATTAGGTATTTTGATCATTTGCAGGTACCTCCATGGAAGAGATATTTGCAAACTTGCAGCAATAAGCGTGTAAGTGAATTTGTATTGCACAGTTTAATTGAACATATTGCATATAACAATTCTTGCAAGTGTCCACTACAAGTTGTGTTACGTGAAGGTAATACTTTGTTTGCTTCTAAAGCTGAAATGGAAGATATAAATAACATAATTGATTCTGATGATAATTTAGTGATATTTCTCTGTAAATGCGATTTAATGCTGATGCAGTATGATTACATTGCTTCCCATTGCACAGCACTCTGTATTGTTAAGAGCCACTTGGGTGACGCTGTCATTGAATTGTTGTGCACTAGACTATTTGACAAGTACTGTATGTTACAAGAACTGTTCATACAGGATTCTTCTAATGTCAGTGTAATCAAGCTAGATGTACTGATGAATTCTCAATGTCATTTCGCTTCAGTTTTACTAGTTACAAATAATATGATGATAGGACACAATCCTACTGCTAAGCAGATTGCACTAGCATTCCAGTTGCAACCATCAATAACTGTATGGAAGTTACTAAACTGTCAAGTTACTGCTGACATATTTTATCAGCTAAAATGTTGGTTAACAATTATTCCTAATAACTGGACTGAATTAGACTTTGAAGGATGCAACATTACTGATACTGAGTGTAAAATTATTCATGAGAATCTAAAGAGCAATGGCTGCCTCCTTTCTGTGAAAACATTAGCCATACCTGTTGATAAGCTTCCAATATCAATAATGTCAAAATTGGTAGAAATTGTTATCATTTGGAAAGTTCAAAATTTAATCCTCCACAATGCTAGTGCAATTTTCCATAAAGGTTTGTGCGAAAGACTTTTAAGCTTAACTGGCATCCATGACAAAGTACATCTGTTTATAAGTAGCAAAATATGTAGATTGTGGTTTTTCTACAACATAGACTTATGGTATGAAGTAATCATACTAAACTATCGATTCACAGAGTTGTACTTAATCAACTGCAATATTCCTACAATAAAGATGAATACAATACTTCGTCACTTAAATAAAAAATGCAACAAGCTATTAAGAATTTTTACAGTCAGTAGTGCTTTATCTCAAACTGTCATCATGAACCTTTTTAGAAATTACAGAAACACAAGAATGGAATTATCAATGTGTGTAGATACTGATGTTACTGATGATAACGCCATTTGCAAATTACTGTCAAGTAAAAACATGTCGTATTCTAGCCTGAAATTTGTGTTATTTACAGGTAAATGTTTCTATGGTTTCAATATAACACAACAACAGCTACAATTAGTACATCAAGCTACACATGCCAAGTACCACAGTACAAAATGTCGCTTAATTAGAGGGGATATCTCTGTCAATCAAAAGGAACTCTTTGCAGCTCAAAAGTACAGACAGCTAGAAGTAGTACATCTTGTTGGCAAAGAATTTCAAGTCATACATGCTTCACAGATCATTGGCTTACTCAATAACATTACAACATTAAAGACATTTAGAATCGATAACTATAATATCACTGATGGAGCTACGAATAGCATAGAACACATTCTGTTCTGTAACAAGAAACTGGAAGGAGTTCACTTACATCAAAATAATCTTGAGATGAACAATGCCAAAAGGATCATGGAAACTTTACGACACTGTTTATCATCTATTAAAAGACTACATTTCAGTAACAACTATGTAACTGATGAGATAGTTGATAGCATAGTAAGTTTTGTATCTCATAATATTCAGTTACAAGATATTGATTTAAGCAATTGTGGACTTACAGCACCAAACACTCAGAGGATATTAAGTGGTTTGTGCAAACACACTAACCTGAAAGTGTTACAAATGGCAAATTGTAATATTAATAACAGTGTTGCAGAGTTATTAGCAGGTATCCTACATTCTAATCAGCAATTGCAAAAGCTTGACTTAAGTGGTAATTATCTACAAGCTGCAGATTGTGCAGTAATCTCTAGAGAATTGCAACATATTTCAATGTTATCCAAACTTTCTCTCAGCAATAACAGCATTGCTGATGAAGGAGCAAGTGATATAGCTGCATTTTTATCCCACAAAACACAATTAAATGAATTGTATTTGAGTGGAAACTGTTTAAATGCTTTGAGTGTTCGCAAAATCTCAGTAGCTTTGATGAACACTTCAACATTAAATATCTTCTACATAGGCAACAATAACATCAATAATGAAGCAGTAGATGATATAGCAGATATTCTATCCCACAATACACATCTTCAAGAACTTGAGTTACAAATATGCAGCCTTGCAGTGAGTGATAGTAAGAAAATATCAAATGCTTTACAACATACTTCAACGCTGTTGAAGCTGATTATAGTAAATAGCAATATTACCAGCAAATCAGCAGATAGTTTAGCAGCTGTGTTGTCTCATAATACACAATTGCAAGAACTAATATTAGATGGAAACCTCCTTCAAGGGACTGGCATTAAAACAATTGCCAATCAATTGCAAAACACATCAACCTTGATCAAGTTAAGTATACAGGACAACTGTTGTACTGAAGATGCAGCACATGACATAGCATATGTTATATCTCATAACACTGGACTACAAGAACTTAATTTACAAGGAAATGATCTACAAACCACAGGAGCTATTGTGGTTGCAAAAGCTCTTCAAAAGCTTTCATCATTAATCCAACTGAATATTGCTGACAACGGGATTTGTGATGCAGCGACAAATGATTTGACTGCTATGCTACTTAATAACATTCAACTGCAATATTTTTATTTTGACAGAAATCAATTTACTGCAAATGGTTCAGCAGAAATTCAAGACTTCTATGCACGAAAACGGTATAAATACATTTTATATAATTATAGATAATGTCCACCAGCTTTGCACGATTGTATGTAGCTACCTTATGTATTAATGTCATTAACTTCATATGCTTTGTTTCTGCAAATGAAAAGTAATTATATTAGTGTATATAGTGGATGCTGTAAACTTAATTAATTTGAATATTCGTGTTGCTGATATATATTAATAAATATAAATACTAAAAGTTTATGTGAGTAAGATAAATAACTATTCAAACATGGGATAGTTTTATCTTCAAACAATAGTACAATCCATCACTACCTAGTTGGTACAATACTGCTATATATGATATACAGGTCCATATTTAATAGTTATACCACGGGCATGAGTGCTTTGCCTGATATATACACACTCACACTCAAGCCTGCAGCCCTCGTGCTCATGTGTATATATCAGGCAAAGCGCTTGTGACCGTGGTGCAACTATTACATATATGTGTGTGTGTGTCTGATTAAGAATTATCTTTCTGAGCACAGGAATTTCGGTATTTGGCTTCCAAATTTCCAGGAATATGCACACTCAAGCTCTAGGGTGATCTATAGAGGTATGCCCTTGCAAGAAAATTTTGAAAATTGTGTAATTAATTCTGATATATAGTGATTTTTTCCAAAAACTTTTTAGCCCGTAACCTGACATTTTCTCAGTCATATGTGTTAAGAGTTTATTGACATATATTACGAACTGCATACATGCTCAGTACTGGGTGGGAACAATGGAGCAGGCCGATGAGTAAAGAGGTCGGATGCAGACGCCATTCTGGGGTGTTTGAGGGCATGCCTCAAGAAGAATTTTCTGATTTTAAACACCCTCTGAGAAAGGATTATGGACTATTTTCACCTTGTTGTTACAGCTCAATTGATTAGCTACTTACAGTTTTTAAGCAAATATAAAACATGACTGTTCTATTAGAGTGGTTGATTGTATTATACTATCCTGATAGGAACTTTTTGTATCTGTTAAAATTAATACATTTTAATTATTTGAAAATACTTGACCAGTTTCTGGAAACCTCAGAAACTCCTGGAACTGCCCCTGGTGAGCACATCTATAACATAATGTACACCCTCAACTGTCAGGCCTGCAGCCCTCAGGCTCAAGTGTATATACACATCATGCAGTGGTAGCAACATATTTATACACACCATGGTCTTCAAGCATTTAAGTTGACATGAAAATTTATTAATTATGCAAAGCACCATTGTCTGTGTTTATAGCTATTACATACAAACTGAACTGCAAGATAAAGTTCTTGAATATAAAAATGAGTACATTAGAAATGCATGTGTTATACTACGTATGTAATTTACTGTAGACTCACACATTTCATAAGTCTTCAATGTCATTCATTACCTCCATGAATGATTCACGGTAGCAAGTAGCATCATCAACATTTGATTCTCTGCAATGGATAGAGTGAATACATTTGAAATGATATCGTGAAAAGCATGCACGACATGTAGAGTAGCAGTATAAAGAGGCACAACTTTTAAACTTATGTGGATGCCACAGGGAGGTGGAAGAGTGGGGCCAGGAGGGGGAGCAACTTTGGTGATGAAAGGTACACATTAGAGTTTTGATTGTGCTTTATTGTTGAGCCAGAGTTTTAAGTGTACAACCAACTGGCTATAATATTAGTTTAACTGTAATTCACTTTATTCTCATGAAAAAAATTCATGACAAAATTTTCATACAAACATATTTTCATGTGATTTACATGAATGACTAATTTTCATGTATAGAAATTTTCATATAATTTTTACATACGAAAACTATTTTACAACAAAACAAAAGCGAATTATGGTAACTGAAAATGTGACTGTTGTATTGGAGTGGTTGATGCTCTATTGGAGTACCTTGATCTATTGTTACAAGCATCCCTCTGGACACCCACCATTTTCATCAGCTATGTCACTTGTTAACTACGATACATTATTTTTCGGTGTTTAGCAGATTTTATGGCTCAAGAACATTGTACATGTATGGCTGCATATATTATAGCTGAATTTATCTAAAGTAATGTACAGCGTACTATAATGAGTATACTATAATTGTTGATTAAGTAAATTCATTGCCTGATAACATGGATACAGGTATATACTCACATTTCACATATAGTAGCATTCACTCTCCTAGTATCATCAATAACACTATCGATAAAGCCTCTCATCGGTGTTTCTTTATTGTTATTTGTATAATCATCAGGTTTAGGTGGTATACAGTGTTTAGTGATTTTCTTGATTGTCTTTTTGTAAAGGAAAATTTCCATTAACAGAATGGCTAGTAAAGGTAGTACCACTAATATAAACACGAATGCTAGCAATAAATCTGAATTGTAATTGTCAATAAGTGGTACCATTGAAACCACAATCATCAACTGCAAAACAAAGCCATCAAACACATTAAGAATACTAGACTCGTATGGCCTTGATGTCACATGTATTAATGCTAATATGGAATTAGAAATGATCAATAAATACTGAGAGGTGTTATCATTGGATGGATTAGCAATGATTATCAGAATAATAACTAGTCGACATGTCATGTAATAAGCTGCAAAACTGCGATATTTGTCTTTGTAGCATCCTTTAAACTGATCCAGTAATGGTTTTATCCTAGTAAAATTTATTTTGTGGTTAACAAACGGTTCAATCAGAAGCAACAGTGGAAGCCCAACCACAATCATTAGTGAACATAGTATAGCTAAAATACAATATGGAAGATGGCGATCATGTAAATACTCTATGTCAGGTGACAGGTAAGTGTAAACCTTATCCACATTGTGAAATGTCAGTGATCTCAATAGCAGCAATGAAGTTGTTGCCACAGAAGTGTACGATAACAGTAGAAGAAAACAAATAACATGGATAATTCCTCTACTCACAAATGATGAAAACTTGTAGGATATTCTTGCTGATTGACAGATTACTACGATGATGATGGCAACAGCTAGTGGATGAGCATAATGAATGAACTGTTGGTCAATTCCACTCATATTAGTTACTAAACAAAGCCGTCCTAAAAATTGTGGTCTGACTTTTGCAATACTGGACATTATACTAACAAATGTAAACAATCCTTGTGATATGTACAAGTGTTCCCTCAGTAAAATATCCACCACACTGTAATAGTATGTAATAGCATACAAATAGCCAATCCCGATATGGTAGTATGTCACAATAAACACTAGTATAACTATGACAACCCAGTAAAGCATTGATAATGTAACCACTAATACTGTTTCTCCAGTGGTGCACCTGTTAACACTTACACAGTCCACAGAGTCAAATGAAAGAGTATAGCCTTCCTTGCAACTACTACAAGCAGTACCAGACCTAAGTGAATTACATTGGTTTGCTCTGACTGGTGATAATTTATGAAACCCATTAGCTGTTTCACAGCAAGAAAAATTACAGTAACTATTGGGACAAATGGTCACTGTTGCCTTTTCATTTACTTCACCAAACCAGTAACCTCTTTTGATGGATGATGTACTACCAGAACAAGACACAACCTCGCTATCACTATAACATACACATGTCTGTGTGGTATTATCATAGTGGAAGCCAGGATGACATGGTGATAGTTCGGTTATTAGCTTGACAGAAAATTTATTTGAGTCAGATTGACTTCTATCATATGAAGTGATGTTTATTGAATAGTTGGTTGCATCTAAAATTCTTTTCCCCATAATACTGACTCCCTCAAACACTGTACACGATAACAGCACATTTGGTGATCCAATAATATGATGATCTTGATCACTACTACTTAAAACAAATTGCTTTGATCCAGCAGGTTGATTGTAATAATCCAATACACAAGTATTGATTTTGATTTCCTGACCAAGCATTATATTCTTTACTAGATACATTTGGCAATTTGTATCATTGTCATTATCAATACACATAGCTGTATGATTAAGTTTTAGTTTTCTAGGTGAAGTTTTAACGATTCCACGAAATAGAGCATTAATACCAATGATGCTGTGGTTTATACACATCTCATCACATGAAGTTGGTATATCCAGATAGACATCAGAACTGATTAGATCAATGTTCTGGTAGAATATAATGTCCGCAGTGTTGAATGTGATTTTCCTCTTGACACTCTTTGTTAGGTCACAGTATATGGCTCCGCCTCGCTCTGCAATGTTCCTTGTAAAAGTCACTGAACTATTTCCTTCAAAGTCCATGAATGATTGCAGTATGGATAAAGCTCCACCATATTCAGATGTATTGTTTATAAACTGTGCTGAAACGTTTCCATCTAGTGTAATGTTGGCATTACCACCACAGTATATTGCTCCACCATACTGGGTAACTTCATTGTTGGAATAAGTCACTTTAGACTGTCCCGTAAATGTAGCAGTGGAATGGTCAATAATATAGAGTGCTCCACCATTTTGACTGGCTTTGTTGAACACAAATGTGACTGTAGAATTTCCTTCTGATAACATAGTGGCTTGTCTTTCTGAATAGATAGCTCCACCATGTTGCATTGCTACATTATTTATAAATGTCACATTGGAGTGTCCGGTAAAAGTTAAGGCAGCATTGTCAAATAGATACATCGCTCCTCCTTGTTGTAAAGCAGTATTATTTTGAATCATAACCAAACAATTTTCACTAAATAAGATTTGAGCATTACTAACAGAATATATAGCTGAACCATCTTGTCTGGCTACATTATTGTGAAACGTTGCAGTGGAATATTCTGTAAATGTTACATTACTAGAAACTATGGCTCCACCATTAAGTGCAGCAATATTATTATAAAGACCGATGGTACAATTCCCCCCAAAAATTATTTGAGATAATCTTTTAGAATATATAGCTCCCCCTTGTATGGCTCTGTTGTACATGAATTGCACTACTGAACTTCCTTTAGATGATATGGAAGACTTGTCATGACTGAATAACGCTCCACCAGACACTGCTCTGTTATTGGTAAATATTACGGTTGAGTTACCATCAAATGTGATATGAGATGAAGTGTAAATGGCTCCTCCGTCATCATGGGCTTTATTGTTTGAAAACATTATACTTGAATCACTATCAAATGTAATACGAGATGAAAATTGACAAAACACTCCTCCTCCATTACGACCAGCATTATTGTTATCAAAAGTTACACTTGACTTATCATCAAATGTGATATCAGATGAAGACTGACAAAATACAGCTCCTCCACTATAGCGGCTGGCTTCATTACTATTAAATGCAACAACTGTGTTTCCATCAAACATGATATGAGATGAAAATTGACATAATAAAGCTCCTCCATGGTCACTGGCTTCATTATGATTGATTGTTACACTAGAATTACCATCAAAAGTCACATTAGATGAAAATTGACAAAAAACAGCTCCTCCATGATTACCGGCTTCATTGTTATTAATTGTTACACTTGAGTTACCATCAAAAGTCATGTTAGTTGAAAATTGACATAAGATAGCTCCTCCATGATCACTGGCTTTATTGTTATAAAATTTTACACTCGAGCTACCATTAAATTTTATACAAGATGAAACCTGACAAAATACAGCACCTCCACTATGTTGTATAGCTTCATTATTGTTAAACATTACACTTGAGTTACCATCAAATGTGATGAGTGATGAAAACTGACATAATGCAGCTCCTCCATGAAGACGGGCCTTGTTATTGTTAAACATTACGCTTGAGCTACCATCGAATGTGATGAGTGATGAAAACTGACATGATACTGCTCCTCCATGAAGACGGGCCTTGTTATTGTTAAATATTACGCTTGAGCTACCATCGAATGTGATACGAGATGAATAATGACAATATGCTGCTCCTCCATCATTGCCAGCCTCATTGTTGTTAAATGTTACACTTGAGTTACCATCAACTGAGACATTAGAATTAATACTGTACACAGCACCACCATATCGCTTTGCACTATTGTTTTTAAATGTCACTATGGAGTTTACCTCAAAAAAAGCTGTGGAACCAGTTAGATATATGGCTCCACCATCAACTGCAGCAGAATTATCACTAAAATCTACATTAGACCCCTCATAAAATATGACATTGGAATTATTGCTATAAATTCCTCCACCTGACATTGCTGTGTTACCATTGAACAACACATTACCTTCAATATGAAGATTACTATTTGAAATGTAAATTGGTATTCCTGTGTTGTTGACAAACACATTATCTTGTAAATAAACATTACCAGGAGTCCTGCCACCTGCACTGTCAATGTAAACTACACTCTTGGTGGCTCTGTTTAAAATGAATTTGCTTTTATGGATCAATAACTGTTGATGACTGTGACGATCAGTACCAGGTAAATAATGTATAGCTGCACCATGACCTCTGTATTCAATTTTGTGTGTAAAGGTACAATTGTTAATGTGCACATACCCACGCATTTCTGACAGTAAAATGGTAGAATTGTGAAAAGAGCAACTGTCAAATGAAACATTGGATGAGTTGTAGAATGCAAGTGCTGGATGAATTATAGAGCCACAATTCTCCCACCGGATGCCTTTAATAATCATATTCTTGCAAGAGATCAATTTTACTGCTCCAACATAACTGCAATTTACAACAGGATTTCTGTGTCCCATTATTGTGACATTTTCAAGACCTTCTAATGTGATGTTGGACAACAGCACATCATCAGACATTATGTTGATAATGATATTATTACTGGAGATGTGGTTTAGAGCATCATTAATCGAATAAATTGATAAGTTTCCAGTTGTACAACAGGGAGGCTTACTTTTGTGATTTTCACCTCCACTACCTGAGCCTCTGTCAAAGTATTCATCTTCAGTACTCCAAGAGGCATTGTATCTATCATCTGGCAGCTGATTTGTAGCTCCCTCAATGTGATGGAAGGAAGTTACTAGCAGAACAAAAGCAATGATAATCTTTAAGAGTGCCATGTTGAATTAACATGTACCAAAGAATGCATCAATACATCTTAAGCTTCAGTATTTATATAGCTCAGAAATAAGATATGATGCAATACTGATGATGTCATGGGGATGTACGGTATAATTATGTCACAATACCCAAACTATAAATCCTCAATAAAGTCAACGTCAACTGATTTAAAGAAATATTTGACATGTAAATCCACCGTTGCAGTAGTTATTTCATGACCTCCCTTTTAATTCACAACATTTTTTGCTTGTTGAAGACTATAAGTCACTTTCACAGGTGTGCTGTTTATTGAATGAATTTGGTGAACCCAAAATCAGTCAATCACTCAAAGGATTATAGCTACTTGTTGTCTAGTAATTTCTGTAAAGGTGGTCATTTACCTAGCTTACTAAATAAGATTACTACCTCATGCAGCTTCTCTAAAACCAATTGTTATGTTATTTAGTACTGAGCTTGTGTAGTTACTTTTTAAGACTTTAAAATTAATGCTTGTAGAAGGCCTAAATGGTAAAATATAGCTAGTAGTGAAACAATGCTGAGAAAAGATTGTTTATTTCTCACCTATAGGTATATAGTATCAATGCCGGTAGCTAGTGGAAACTCCATCTTAATAGTCAATACTGTCTCTGGTAAGTGTAGGTGATGAAACATTACAAATTCTAGAAGTAAAGGGGTAAGTGTTACCAACACCCATTTAATAATGAAATTACACAGAGTCCTCATACATACACATAGACTACAATTGCCAATTTACCACACCCATGTAGGCTGCAGAACAAAGAACCCATATTAGCTGTACACATAACATGACATCACTAACTTTACATGACCAACATGATTCACAAAGAATACACACAGACATAAATTGTACATTAAACCATTAAACTCTAAGTACAGAGTAAACAATCATGTTTGAGTATACATGTAACTACATGCAGTGGAGCCTGTTACTCATAACAATTGAAAATGAGTTTACCTGTATGATCTGCATGGATACTTGGGAATGGTTCAAAAGTACATGATCCCTTTGTATGTATGTAAACTGACCTGGAAAATCAGAATAATCAGGATACTTCACATTGGTCCCAAGGTGTCCTTAATACACAGGTTTCAGTGTATAGAGTACTCACCAAGTAATGCATGGTTGATTACAATTAATAATGCATGCATGTGAGGTTTGTATTATGCATAATATGAACTGAAAACGTGCAGTCTGATCATTACCATAAATTATTTAAAAGCATGATGTATGAGTATATAAAATTATAAAGTGTACAACAGAATCAGAAACAGGACTGAAATAGAGTACATCACACATAATGACAGGAGTGAATCTTTGCAGCTACATAATTAAAAGTGTAGTTATGCACACATTATTCTTGATGATCTTTTGTGCATAAATCCTTACAGTTTAGTTAAAGCTATATAGCTAAGTCTCCATGGATAATATTGTGAGTGATGTATGGTCCAGTTGACAATCTATTGACTTTTATGAATTTATTTATCATCTCAGATTCTTATCACCACCCATTAGGTCTCCTAGCTTCAAGGGAGACTGTGGCTGAGGCATTTATTTATTGTGTAAACTAATAATAAGGTGCAAATAATAAAACATGAGTTAAAATCCTTATGCAGTATTTTAGCTCGCCTTACAAATTGTGTATCAGAGTGTTTGATTGACTTATGGCTTTCATAAATATGATGATTGATTGATCTATATATTTAACCTCTGATCGGGCAATCGGCTACAGCCATTCTTCCTTGATCATGTGTCCCAGCACAGGGCACATTTAGGTTGGCTTTCCAGTTGATTCATTTGTAAGGTATCGCTCCCTTTTAACATAGTTTCATAATTATTACATCAGCGTGAGTGTTCCTCTCAACCCTGTTTTTCAGTTTGGCCGTGCACATCTTTATGAAACCAGATGTCATTACTACAATCTATCCAAACAAAACATTCAGTCAGAGGTACTTTTGACATCGGACATCTTCATGGTGGAATTCTCTTCCTGCAAACTTGTTATTATTATTATGCTGGGCAGACATCTCCAGCAGGTTGTGCCCAGGGTTGTTTCAGGACATCTCTTTGAGTTTCATGGCAGCCTCTTCACTCATTTATTTCAAGAGTCTGTTAATTGGTTTTTGATTTAATTTCTGCAGTTGTTATTTGTGTTTTGTGTTGTTAGGTTTTAGTAAGGTTGTTTTGCTGTTAACACTCTGGATGGTTGACAGATGTAGCTCTGACATGTTGGTGAGGGTGGCAGAAAAGCTACCATCAAATGAGATGATAAAAAATGGCCCAATCTTCTCTCCTCCCACCCAGCTCATGAAAAACTAAGGACACTACATAAGCATGCATGACGGTATATCAAGATATACAACTCCATATACATGCACTATATACCAATATTATGGACAAAATCACTATCAAATGTAATACGAGATGAAAATTGACAAAACACTCCTCCTCCATTACGACCAGCATTATTTTTATCAAAAGTTACACTTGACTTATCATCAAATGTGATATCAGATGAAGACTGACAAAATACAGCTCCTCCACTATAGCGGCTGGCTTCATTGCTATTAAATGCAACAACTGTGTTTCCATCAAACATGATATGAGATGAAAATTGACATAATAAAGCTCCTCCATGGTCACTGGCTTCATTATGATTGATTGTTACACTAGAATTACCATCAAAAGTCACATTAGATGAAAATTGACAAAAAACAGCTCCTCCATGATTACCGGCTTCATTGTTATTAATTGTTACACTTGAGTTACCATCAAAAGTCATGTTAGTTGAAAATTGACATAAGATAGCTCCTCCATGATCACCGGCTTTATTGTTATAAAATTTTACACTCGAGCTACCATTAAATTTTATACAAGATGAAACCTGACAAAATACAGCACCTCCACTATGTTGAATAGCTTCATTATTGTTAAACATTACACTTGAGTTACCATCAAATGTGATGAGTGTTGAAAACTGACATAATACAGCTCCTCCATGAAGACGGGCCTTGTTATTGTTAAATATTACGCTTGAGCTACCATCGAATGTGATACGAGATGAATTGCTGCTCCTCCATCATTGCCAGCCTCATTATTGTTAAATGTTACACTTGAGTTACCATCAACTGAGACATTAGAATTAATACTGTACACAGCACCACCATATCGCTTTGCACTATTGTTTTTAAATGTCACTATGGAGTTTACCTAAAAAAAGCTGTGGAACTAGTTAGATATATGGCTCCACCATCAACTGCAGCAGAATTATCACTAAAATCTACATTAGACCCCCCATAAAATGTGACATTGGAATTATTGCTATAAATTCCTCCACCTGACTTCACTGTGTTACCATTGAACAACACATTACCTTCAATATGAAGATTACTATTTGAAATGTAAACTGGTATTCCTGTGTTGTTGACAAACACATTATCTTGCAAATAAACATTACCAGGAGTCCTGCCACCTGCACTGTCAATGTAAACTACACTCTTGGTGGCTCTATTTAAAATGAATTTGCTTTTATGGATTATTAACTGGTGATGACTGTGACGATCAGTACCAGGTAAATAATGTATAGCTGCACCATGACCTCTGTATTCAATTTTGTGTGTAAAGGTACAATTGTTAATGTGCACATACCCACGCATTTCTGACAGTAAAATGGTAGAATTGTGAAAAGAACAACTGTCAAATGAAACATTGGATGAGTTGTAGAATGCAAGTGCTGGATGAATTATAGAGCCACAATTCTCCCACCGGATGCCTTTAATAATCATATTCTTGCAAGAGATCAATTTTACTGCTCCAACATAACTGCAATTTACAACAGGATTTCTGTGTCCCATTATTGTGACATTTTCAAGACCTTCTAATGTGATGTTGAACAACAGCACATCATCAGACATTATGTTGGTAATGATATTATTACTGGAGATGTGATTTAGAGCATCATTAATCGAATAAATTGATAAGTTTCCAGTTGTACAACAGGGAGGTTTATTTTTGTGATTTTCACCTCCACTACCTGAGCCTCTGTCAAAGTATTCATCTTCAGTACTCCAAGAGGCATTGTATCTAGCATCTGGCAGCTGATTTGTAGTTCCTTCAATGTGATGGAAGGAAGTTACTAGCAGAACAAAAGCAATGATAATCTTTAAGAGTGCCATGTTGAATTAACATGTACCAAAGAATGCATTAATACATCTTAAGCTTCAGTATTTATATAGCTCAAGAAATAAGATATGATGCAATACTGATGATGTCATGGGGATGTACATGTCACAATACCCAAACTATAAATCACAGGTGGTGCCTCAATGAAGTCAAAATCAACTGATTTTAAAGAAATATTTGGCATGTAAATCTGCCATTGCAGTAGTCATTTCATGACCTGCCTTTTAATTCACAACGTTTGTACCATTTGCTTGTTGAAGACTATAAGTCACTTTCACAGGTGTGCTGTTTATTGAATGAATTTGGTGAACCCAAAATCAGTCAATCACTCAAAGGATTATAGCTACTTGCTGTATAGTATTTTCTGGAAAGGTGGTCATTTACCTAGCTCAAAACAACTGAAATTTCTACCTCATGCAACACCTACATAGGGTCTTTCTCTAAAACCAATTGTTGTGTTATTTAGTACTGAGCTTGTGTAGTTACTTTTGAAGACTTTAAAATTAATGCTTGTAGAAGGCCTAAATGGTAAAATATAGCTAGTAGTGAAACAATGCTGAGAAAAGATTGTTTATTTCTCACCTATAGGTATATAGTATCAATGCCGGTAGCTAGTGGAAACTCCATCTTAATAGTCAATACTGTCTCTGGTAAGTGTAGGTGATGAAACATTACACATTCTAGAAGTAAAGGGGTAAGTGTTACCAACACCCATTTAATAATGAAATTACACAGAGTCCTCATACATACACATAGACTACAATTGCCAATTTACCACACCCGTGTAGGCTACAGAACAAAGAACCCATATTAGCTGTACACATAACATGACATAACTAGCTTTACATGACCAGATGACATGATTCACAAAGAATACACACAGACGTAAACTGTACATTAAACCATTAAACTCTAAGTACAGAGTAAACAATCATGTTTGAGTATACATGTAACTACATGCAGTGGAGCCTGTTACTCATAACAATTGAAAATGAGTTTACCTGTATAATCTGCATGGATACTTGGGAATGGTTCAAAACTACATGATCCCTTTGTATGTAAACTGACCAGGAAAATCAGAATAATCAGGATACTTCACGTTAGTCCCAAGGTGTCCTTAATACACAGTTTTCAGTGTATAAACTATAGAGCATTCACCAATTAATGCATGGTTGATTACAGTTAATAATGCATGTATGTGAGGTTTGAATTATGTATAATATGAACTGAAAACGTGCAGTCTGAGCATTACCATAAATTATTTAAAAGCATGATGTATGAGTATATAAAATTATAAAGTGTACAACAGAATCAGAAATAGGACTGCAATACAGTACATCACACATAATGGCAGGAGTGAATTGTTGCAGCTACCTAATTAAAAGTGTAGTTATGCACACATTATTCTTGATGATATTTTGTGCATAAATCCTTACAGTTTAGTTGAAGTTATATAGCTATTTCTCCATGGATAATATTGAGTGATGTATGGCCCAGTTGACAATCTATTGACTTTTATGAATTTATTTATCATTTCAGATTCTTATCACCACCCATTAGGTCTCCTAGCTTCAAGGGAGACTGTGGCTGAGGCATTTATTTATTGTGTAAACTAATAATAAGGTGCAAATAATAAAACATGAGTTAAAATCCTTATGCAGTATTTTAGCTCGCTTTACAAATTGTGTATCAGAGTGTTTGATTGACTTATGGCCTTCATAAATATGATGATTGATTGATCTATATATTTAACCTCTGATCGGGCAATCGGCTACAGCCATTCTTCCTTGATCATGTGTCCCAGCACAGGGCACATTTAGGTTGGCTTTCCAGTTGATTCATTTGTAAGGTATCGCTCCCTTTTAACATAGTTTCGTGATTATTTCATCAGCCGGAGTGTTCCTCTCAACCCTGTTTTTCAGTTTGGCCGTGCACATCTTTATGAAACCAGATGTCATTACTACAATTTATCCAAACAAAACATTCAGTCAGAGGCACTTTTGGCATCGGACATCTTCATGGTGGAATTCTCTTCCTGCAAACTTGCTATTATTATTATACTGGGCAGACAGCTCCAGCAGGTTGTGCCCAGGGTTGTTTCAGGACATTTCTGAGTTTCATGGCAGCCTCTTCACTCATTTATTTCAAGAGTCTGTTACTTGGTTTTTGATTTAATTTCTGCAGTTGTTATTTGTGTTTTGTGTTGTTAGGTTACTTGTCTCTTTTGTAAGGTTTTTGTGCTGTTTGTTTTTGTGTATGTTGTATAACTAGCTACAGTTATCTGTTGTATTGTTTTGTGTACACTCTGGTACGGAGGAATGGCCAATGGCCGAGTATTTGGAGTATAAACAGATCAATCAATCAATCAATGGATAGACCAGAGTAGCTAAATGTAACCACACACAACAATCAGTTAGCCATGTAGTATTGTTAGATAGGTACACTCACTGATGATCACTGTGATGTGTATGTAAAGAGCAATTCACTGAACTATATCACCAGAAGTGACACATTTGCTATACATCCAGTATTTGTGTTGTGTTGTGTAGTAACTGATGATAGTTTTCAATGTGTATCAGCTTATTCCAGTGTGGCCTATGGAAGATGGATTACTAGTACTGGAACACTCTGGATGGTTGACAGTAAGAAGCATGTAGCGCTGATGTGTTGGAGAGGGTAGCAGAAAAGCTACCATCAAATGAAATGATAAAAAATGGCCCAATCTTCTCTCCTCCCACCCAGCTTATGAAAAACTAAGGATGTTACATAAGCATGCATGACGGTATATCAAGATATACAGATAAATCATTATAGCATGCAACTCCATATACATGTACTATATAATTATATATACCAATATTGTGGACAAAATTCAACATGGCATTATATACTAATATTATAATTCCATGCAACAAGGATACACAGATATTACACTGTAAATTGAATAGGCGCATTCTTACTATGGGGATTTGCTCCTATTGGATTTGTACATGAATAGTTAGACCTTCTGAAGTATCTCCTGCTGCATGTAGATTGCATAATATATTCATTATACTGTTGTCCCTGTTCATTTGAGTGGCATACAGGATGAGGAAGGGCAGGCATTCAAGCCAGGTAATTTTGGGGGCAGCGGCAAAGTGCCTTTTTTGATGTAAGGATATTCCACCGGGCCTAAACACACCAGGTAGCTATACTCTTATTGTTTCACACATCTCTTATTAACGTCATGTTATAAGGGCAGGATTAACATCTGGTGACTCTACAGGACACATTAAATCATTTGTAGTACTTAATCCATTCCAATTCTCAAATGTACCAGTATGATTACAATACCATGTTGTCCTAGTCAACTAGGGTGAATGGGTATACTGTAGAGAATGAAAGAATCTTACTCATATGACTGTGACACTCACAATACATGACACTATACAAAAGTGAAAGAACTAGATCTGTGCTGGATGCTCACTATCAGTCTTGGCACCTTTATAGTAGTAATAGTAGCATCCTTAACCTCATCTGTTTGGGTTCATGCACTGAGCTAATTCTATAACAGGTATGTGAGGTTAGAGGGACTCCTCAATGATAACAGCATAGTTGTATATCAACAACTAGCAGTGTCTATTATATTCTGCTCTCCTGACTGCCCACACACTTCTGAGGTAGTTTCGGCTGCTTCTGTTTTTACTTCCATGCAGCAGAGAAGTAGCACAAGTGTTCTCAATTCAAATTATTGTATTGGAGAAAATGTATTATAAACTAGAAACATGCAAGTTTGTAAGACTACATGATCTCAAGTTTCTGCTGGACTTCTATGTCCTGCCCTTTTTTGTACAACTATAACACACTGTTATGAAGAGAATTAAGTCTTTGATTATGGTACTTGAAAGAGATTTTGATGTTAAAGTACTGGGTATCTTTCTGTTTCAATGACATCATGTTTACTGAACAAGAGACATATAAGGTGACATATATACGAAATGTGATGTCCTACAATGATGTAGGAGATTGTAGTTGTAATATTATTATACTACTACTATAGTATGTACAAGTTGAGCTGGATCCTGCTAAAAATTAAAAGTAGATTTTTTCTCAAGAGAGGAAACATTTCAGCCAACCAGATGATTAATGGTGACAACAAAGGTGTCAGCAACAGACATGTACAGTTTGGCTCCATTACAAGGTCGGGAAAGGGCTGCAATGGACACTGTAGTTTTATGGCTTCCCAATAGGAAATGTATGGTGAAAATTTTGATTGGCTGTAAATATTACATCAGACATTTGAACGAAAAGATTTGAAATATTTTTAGTGGGTCAAGCTACTACAAGTGTGCCAAATTTCGAGATTGTGTACAATTGCATCAATGAGTTATTTAATGTTTTGAGGATCCAGCTCAACGCGTATTTGACCAGCACCAAATTGAAGGTCTGACAGCAACTTGAGTTGCAGCCTTTGAGATAGCTACCTAACCTAACCTAAACAGGACTTGACAACTTTGACATTTGTTGAAAGAAGCATAACAAGAGACTATGGTATGCAAGGGATTATGTAGATGCCTCAAGCAAGACAAAGAAGGGCTGGACCCCACACAGGCAAGACATATGAGTATTGAGAGAAGACCAAACATTCTACTAACATCTTGATAATTGGAGATGGTAAACTTTGGCATGTGAACTAATCAGCATCAAATAGTAAGACATGCTCTTACACACACTTGCTACATGATGAGTCCATTTCAGTTGGCTGTCAAACATCACTCTAAGATATTTCTGTTTACAAACCACAGAGAGAGCAGTATCATTAACCACTACAGGGGGAGCTGTAGTAGTAGATGGCTTAATGCTGAACCACATTATGCTTGATTTCTTAAGGTTTAATTTCATTTTACTCATTTCAATCCATTGGGACAAAGCATTTATGTCATCTTGCAGCATGGCAGTCACATCAGCGGGAGAGTCTGCAGAACAAATTAAACAAGTGTCATTAGCAAATTGAAGTAAGCAACCATTAGAGACCTGGGATGGCATATGATTCACATAAACTAGAAATAATAAAGGCCCCAGAGCACTGCCCTGAGGAATGTCTCCAAGCACTGAACCTCAATCTGAATATCTGTTGCCACACTTTACACACTGCTTCCTATCACTAAGGTAGTCAGTAAACCATTGAAGCTCAATACCACTGATACACAAATTTAAAGAGACAATCTAACAATAAGTGATGACCAAGGGAATCAAAAGATTTGCGCGAGTCTAAAAAAGCTGCACAAACATATATTCAATAGCCCAAACAATGGTGTCTGTACAAAATCTGATCAGCTGATCTTCGATTATGATAGGCTCCCTGTAGATCATGTAATAAATGGTTGTGCTCCAAAAAAAGAACTCAATTGTTCAGCAATTATCTTTTCTAATACTTTGGCAACAATTGGTACCACAGATATTAGGCGACAATTTACAGGGTCCTCAGTATCTCCTCCTTTGTGTACTGGTGTTACATTTGTAGATGATGAAGTATTGTCACAACAACATTCTACAACAGTAAAGGACAGTTAGAGAAAAGTCACTATAGTAAAGAATAGAGTTGTGCAAAAAGTAAGTAATTCTTTGTCAGAGTAAATGGTGAGTTTCTATACAGTGCAACATCAAAACAATGTTTACTTGTACCATGACTAGTTGGTCTTGTATAGCAGGTTGTTTTGTACACACAAGCAGACAAAATGGCACCTGAACATCATTATACAAGTACATCTTATGGTAAGGAATTAAGTACCAGGATTAGAAAATGCAAGTCTTGAGAAAGATAACATACAAGATTTCTGCAATTCAGTCATCTTAACAACTAACAGATTTGCAATCACTCAATGGCCATTGACCTCGAGATGGCCACCATCTATGGAGTGGACATTAGTGGATATATCGTAAGTATCTAAGATAATATTAATGACCAGTCTTTATCTTGTACACACACTGTGTAGATGTTGGAAGATGCCATTATCAAAACTTTGCAAGTGCTGCTACAAACAGAGTTTACTGCAGATGTGAACAGTCTTGGGAGATTTTCTATAACACTTTCACCGACCACCAAGGTGCCAATGAACATAAACACTCCTATATATACACTATACACTAGAGTCAAAACCACCATGTTGATGTAGGTACAAATGGCACCCACTATATTTCATGTAGCTATTTTAAACTACTTTTTCGGAGATTTAATCAGTTACACATCAGACCGCTTGATCTGACTTTCAATTACTTACTTTGCAAGCAGAATGCATAAGCTACAAGCATTTCTATAAAACTACAGAATCATGTTTCTGTGATTACAAATTAATGGTGGCATTTTATATGAGCAGATGTAATGTCAATCTGGCCCACGACACAAGAACCATTATATGCATTACATATACTGCCTGTCCATAACATGTAACTTAATTAATGTTAATAGTATATAAATCTCAATCCATTTTTATAATGCATCATGTGATATGGTTGAAGCAATACATTCATATCAAGTGTTCATAATATTATAGATGTTGTCAAAGCAATATAATAGCATGCATATATAAAACTTAAAAAATCTTTTTCGCTCTGTCATATCTAACACAGTCATTAACATAACCTAAAACTTGTACTGGCAAAAGACACAAAACATTTTCAAATAATCTTCTGTTCTCGTTAATATACATTGCACAGCTTCTGAACAATGTCTTTACACCTGATAAACAGACCAAGAAAAGTGTTTACAGTACATACAGTGTATATATATGTGTGTGCGTGCGTGTGTGCGTGACTGGTGAACTATAAGTATGCCTATATACTGCAATAGCTATAAGGAATACTTTCAAAGTAAAGTAGTTTACTCCCAATATTGGTACTTCCCCACACACATGGCCAGTCACATCAAAGTACATGACCATTAAAAGAAACCAAAGTGAATATTATAGAGCTATCACTTCTTTCACCAATACCTATCCCCAGGTATACACATAACCACCCCAATATGATGTATATACACATGTGGAACTTTACTAACCAAACTCCATCAATATGGTGTCTGACATTTTATTATTAGAACCAAACCGGTACAGATCAACAGGACTACCTCCAAATGTGACCACCTGACACTCACATGGTGAAAGGTAATAGGCAGTACTGTTGTGCCATAATCTACCATGAGCTTTAAGGGAGGATACCTGTACACAATATCAGTAGACAACTATATGTTAACTATGATGTGTAAATATATCTGACCTTAGTCCAAGTGACCTGCTTAACATCCAATACCCAGGCATCGTCTAATACTTCTCCACTACGCTCATTTTTGTTAGCATTGCCAACAGGTTTTCCTGTAAACATCAAATACACTACACCGCCTTGCTAAATAATATTTCAGGCTGAAATTATTATCGAAACAATCTAACCATACCCACCAGCTATAGCAATATTAAAATACTGGATACAATTTTTGATGCTTCCATATAATGTGTACATTCATACACCAAGCTACAAAAGTCAACAAGTGGTTTATAATAAATATTCATGTAATCTTTTCTACAGGTTTTGTTCTACACATGAAGTCTTTGTCATCCATTCAACCAGCAGACCTTTTTGAAGTAGTGTAAACATCAAGTCACATGTTGTGTGGCCAAGGAAAGCTGGTGTGGGCATACATGACAGACAAGTGTGTGTTATACTGCAACTAAGAAATGCAGTTTTCATGCATTCATAGTTCAGTAGTAATACTTTGCTATTTCTATACAGGGTGATTTGTTTGTAGCTGAACTCTTTACAGGTGACTTGTTAGTAGCTGAACTCTCTACAGGGTAGTCACTCGGTAGAGAATTCAGTCACCTGTAAAGAGTTCAGCTATATATAAATCACTCAGTACGGAGTTCAGCTACAAACAAGTCACCCTATAAAGTGTTTAGCTACAAACACATCACCCTGTGGAGAGTTCAGCTACAAGCAAATCCCCCTGTAGAGAGTACGGCTACAGCTTGTAGCTGCACTCTCTACAGGGAGATTTGCTTGTAACTGAACACTCTATAGGGTGACTTGTTTGTATCTGAACTCCCTACTGGGTGACTTGTTTTGTAGATGAAATCTCTACAGATGATTTATTTGTAGCTGAACTCTCTACAGGGTGATTTGTGGTGAAAATTTTGTGACATCTTATATGGCTATAGATGCTTATGTACGTAGCACATAGACATATATGTAACAGGGGCGTACCTACCATGTAGGCAGGTGAGGCAGCTGCTTCACCAAATATTAGTAATTGAAGTGAGAAGCTAGTAGTGGACTTTTTGATACTTGAAACTTAATGTTACAACAATTTATATGTTACCATGGAAATTAGTACGAATCCATCCATAGCAAATTACCCTCAGTACTGCTTCATTACAAACAACAGTTGACACTTATTAGAATTTTTGAATGGTTTGGTAATTCTTTTTTTTTGTTACTAAAAATGGATGATCAGAGTGAGGACCACATTGAGTCACAACCATAGGCGTAGCAAGCTGGGGGGCAAGGGGAGCTGGAGCCCCCTTGTGATTTTATGATTGTAAATTCAAAAAAGATCAAGATACTCTAATAGAGCAGTCACTTACTCTAATAATGCAGTTGCAGTATTCAGAGAAGCAGTGTGGCAAACTATGAAGTTGTGAATAAGGATTTTTATGTACTTTATCAGTGATACAAATTATTATTTAGTGGAGGGCAGCCATTCTTAGTAGGTTTTGACTTTTTTTTTGCTCTTCAACACTAAACTAGAGCCGGCCCCCTATCTAAAAATATCTTGCTACGTCTATGGTCACAACAACCAAAAAAGAAGCACCAAAAGGCCATTCTACGTTTATGGGTTGAATTTAGTTAATTCTAGGTATTAATTTTATTATAATCAATTCCAAAGTATTCTATTATAAGCACACCAATGCTAGTTTTGCATATAATAGGCTAGTAATAACTAACTAATCTAGAGAATAGCTTTGTCTTATAGATCAAGTACTGCCCTTTATGCTTGTAGGGTCTGCTGCTCATTCTTCTCAGCCTCAGTCAACACCTGAGCTTTAACTAAGTGCTTCTTTGACAGTTCAAAACTCCAAGGGGCATGCACTTACAGAAGGTATATAAGCTATTGTACATTCAGCTATTGTACATTCAGCTATTGTACATAATAATTGTATTAATTTTCCAGTGCACATTCTTTGCAATAATTATTACCATAGTATGACTAAAATTGCCTCCAGATTCAAACCTGAAACACCTAATTTTTAAAAATTTCCTGGGGGGGCATGCCCCCAGACCCCCCTAGAAGGCAAAATGCTTCGCATTTCGCAGAGTGTGCTTTGCACACTGTGTGGTCACTTCTACTACCCTTAGCAAAATCCTAGATCTGCCCCCGGAGTCTGCCTCACCTATTTAAAATTTCTGGTTACGCCCTTGTGTAAAATCATGCTGGTTTCGGGGCTTGCAAATTCCAAAAGAAAAACATGCCAAACCAGCTAAGCTGTCAAAAAAAATGTGAATCCTTTAGCCGCACACACCCTTTTCCACAGCTTTACTGTTTTGGCATGGATAAATTAACACAGCAATAGTACCGTACCATCACTTAGTCCCCAGAGTACAAGCAGTTTCGGAGATGATGAAGACTGTACAGTTGTTGGGTCAAGTAAACTGACAGCACTGTGGAATGATCGTCCCTCTGGCCAGAGAGTTTGTGGAGTGAGTGGATGAAAAACTCCATTCCATACCTACAATGATGATAGTAGTGTGTAATAAAACACAGACTAAACTGTCTAATCAAATGCATATCCATAAACTATACATATACGAAAGTCACCAATATACGTAGAATTAAAACCTTTATTTAAGAAATGTATTCATAATCAGCAAGTTATATATCTTTCCTAAAGTTGCACATTATAACCAGCTGGCACAAAGATAATAAAAGCTATTACATGATGCTGAAAAGCTGTTTGTATGACCATTCATTCCTTTAATTCCCACTGATTTTCTCATCAGCTGCTACATGCATCAAAGCAGTTTTAGTGCCAAATAAAGTACTCAGCATCTGGGACCAACTTCACTTTAAATGATGCTTCTAATGACTGTTTTTTGTCATATACTGCTCCTTCAATTAATGCAGGGATATAGAGCAAAACTCAATAGAATTCTTTATACTTTATGTCATTCAATTGACCCGGCCATGCCTTTATTACTGGTTATAGAGGTCTTCAGAAACACGTATATTAACGGGACGTCATTACGTCTGAGCATACGTTATGCAATAGTTACAATTATTTACAGTACAATAAATATAAGAAACTGTGTGAAAATAACAGATGCGCTTTGAGACTCTGGACGTATGAATTATTGTAACTTGATCTTGGTATATGGTTGTTAGAGACTGCTTAAAGCAACAGTGAAGGATGGATATTTGTCAGTATGACTGTCCAACATTACATTTTGAAGAAAAGTCAGTAACTAAGTGTGCTTTAGTCCCCAAGACATTTTCGGCCAAATACAAAATTCACCCCACCAGCCACAGTTAAGCAGCTTCAGCCACAATACTCCACAGACAATATGGGTATATAGTGCTTAACAACATATCTGTTCAGTAGCCAATTTGCACTCATTCAAGATGCTAATATAACATCCCATGTTTTAGACATCCAAAGTGACCTAGTGTTCCATAAAACATCACGGCTATTACATGTGTAAACTCAGATGTAAAGGCATCCCATAAATATATGTGTTTTGGATTCTTCTGAAGACCTCTATACTGGTAACCAGCCTAAAGAACTGTTACTGTGACTTTGTGATTGAAACAAGTAACTGGTAATTATGATGTACTGACCCAATTAGAGTTGACCTTGTTTTCAAACATAGTTTTATGCTTTTTGTATCACATTTTCATATGTACAACGTATTTTTTCTACTGTGTTTTATCATGATTTTCATACATTAAATCTTCCTCAATACGCTTTTTGTCAACATTTTCCCCCTCCACTGGTTTTGTACTGTAACAATCAATACTCTAATAGAACAGTCACCTAGCACAGAAAAGGAGACCTCTGAATCTAAACATCCAGCTCCCTAATTTCTACCTTGCTATTGAGGTTCTCTAATAGAACAGCCACACTCTAATAGAATATTCAACAACCCCAAAGTCAGCCATAGGCTTATTCAACAACCCCAAAGTCAGCCATAGGCTTTGGGACTTAAAAATATGCCAAGAAACAAACAATTGTTATATCAAACAGCCAGGTTGAAAACAGATGCAGCCTTCAGGGTAACATCATTGCAACCAATTCTTTACCACCACTTTTGATGGTATCCTTGACTTTTAGAGGGACATACCCAAAGCTGTTTTGATGCAGATAAACTATATCGAGATGTTAAAATTCAGGTGATAGCAGGTTTCTCAATTCAACACAAACATTTGGCTGATAAATATGGAAAAAAATTGTGATTAATATGAAAGGTTTCAAATCATAGCAGCATCACAACACAATTACAAACCTAATTATTAGTAATTACTCTATTACACATACACATACAAACTTTATTGTACCCATTTGTCCATATCGAGGATAGCAAGATCATTTACTCTACCATCTTTCTGCCTTCCACCAAACAACACTGCCAAATGTGGGCTGACTTTAGTGAACGAAGATGCTGCACTAGGTTGTGGGGTTTCCCCTGTTGTGTCTGGCACACACCAAACACCTATTATAAAGATAAAGTGCTATAAGTAAACAAGCAATACGCTACTAACATGTCTTGGGATCAAACACATGTAATTCATTCGTCCAGCCAAACCCATAAGTGTCATAGCTAAAAAACATCACTCCTGGTTTTGATTGTCTGATATCTGCCTCAGCTGCTCCAGCAAACACCACTAACCTTCCATCATGTTCTACCATTCCAAATTTGTCTTTGTTCAAAGGGGCTTCAGTTGGGTTGACTGGCTTCACAAGTTCCCATGTCATTTTGTCATCTAGTGGGAGGCGGTGCACGTCGTTATGTCTTCCAAACATCTCCCACCCCCCAAATACGTAGATTGTTTGTTCAATAGCACACATTTCCATAGCTGCTGTAGCTTTAGGTAACTCTCCATTGGTAGCAACAACTTTCCATTTTAGCGTTGCTATGTTTAGCGAATATAAAGATTTCGCTTCTGTTCTCATTTCAGAACCACTACGAATGTTTGTAGACCCTCTCCACACGTATAATTGGTCATTTATTATACAAGATGAAGTACCAAACCTAGGAGGTATCTCCTTTGCGTCATTTTCTATCAATAAACCAGACATTTTGTCGCGATCAAGGGTCTCGAATCTCGGACATACTTTTTCGGCGCACCCCCGCCCACTATAAGCGCCTCTTCTTTAAAAAGAACTTCTAGGGGCGTGTGATCTGGGTGATGGAGGTGCACTTTAGAGCTGTTCCCCCCGTAGAGTTATTTAATCTACCACTGTACGAACACCATTTAGTGATCGACACAAGAAGCGAGGAAAAATACCAACTTGGTCACATAGTGTCTGCCATCCATTACCCTTCATGGTCACCCAGCTTGACTGATGAAGAAAAAGAAGCATCCTTGTTAAAGTTTATCCATATAGTGATCGAGGAGTGCTTGCGACCTGAGAATCCAAATCCGGTAGTGGTATATGGCGACGGTGAAAATGCGCGAGAACATGCGCATTGGTTAGCCAAAAGGTTGGAATTCCTGAAGAAGGACCGCCTATCTGTAGCCAAAGTGACAGCTGATTCCAGTGGAGGATCCCAGCAAGTTAACCCAGTTGAGTATTTCTGCATTACAATAGCAGATAAGACAAGAGAGGTGTGGTACTTGGAAGGAGGTTATGATGGCTTCCAAAAGCAATACGACTTTCTTTGTGGTCAAATAACATTCATGGAGATGATGCCACTGCCCCACCATATTACTGAACATGTCTACCTAGCATCTCGTGTAGTACCACTAGAGGCAGACTACCTGCACAAGTTACACGTTACACACGTAATAGTCTCCCAACACCAGCTATTAGACTGGGGACAGCTGACAGGGATTTCAGTTCTTAAATGTGATGTGAGGGACACGGACTATCAGAATATGGCAGGTTGCTGGAATGCTGCTGTACGTTTTATTGACAGTGCTTCACAGGAGACTCCATCTGCCCGTGTCCTGATCAAGATGTTAGGTCGTTCACGGTCTGCTAGTGTGGTGCTAGCCTATCTGACAATGATGTGTCATATGAGCTTGGAACAAGCATGGGAACATGTTCATAACATCTGTCATAAAATAGACCACAGTCTGGTGTACTATGACCAACTACAACAATGGACTAATAACAAACAAATATGTGAATCGTGAATAGAAATTTCTAAAGTTTAAGCAAATCAACTCATATTTTAATAAATTTAGATCTTGCAGAGGTTTTCATATGCACATTAGTCGATATATTTGCATCTGACCATTGGAAAATGGCTATCACCCAATAGTTAAATATCTTAGTGGAGGACATGTATAAGCATGAAGTCTTATAGATTTTTTTATTTTTTATTACTGTCACTAATAAATGCAATTACTGTGGATAAAGTGTGTGTTGTATTAGAGTAGTTAACTTGTATGTTGTATTAGAGTAGTTATTCTGACTATTGCACCTTCATAGATCTATAGTGGACATGGCTAGGAAAAGTATATTTATGTTTAAACTGACAGTCTGTAATTTACAGTGTATTGTCACCGCCTGCATAATATTATTATATATTTTTTAATCATGTGATCTCTTGAGTTTGTGTTAAAGCACTTACTTTACAGCATACAGAATTACAGCGATACATGGTTACAATGGATTGGTATTGCTAGCTACAGGTATGCTGAGGTCCACATTATGTTCTTTATTAAGTCTTAAGCAACATGCAGTCATCACATTTCACTGAACATTATTTTACTGAGCCCGGTATGGCCAGTTTAGTACTCTAATACCTCATCCAGAAAAAATGATCATGTTCCTCCAACATAGCTCAGAACCGAGGGGTCTGCAACTCCCTTGAAATCTCGTACAACCCTCTTTGGAATCTGAAAATTGTTGAAAAGTTCCATATATTTATTGTATACTTCTGTATTTGCATCGTGTACCACATATTTGGAACTCATTACCTAAAATAGATCTATCTCTGTCTACAAACACCACTAACACAAATCTACAACTTCATGTGGGATCATTTCATACAGCAATTTGATGGTACTAATGTTCATAGCTTCCATTACCTTTGCCGGTCCTTGCTGCCACTGTTCAAGAGCGTCACCATCACCAACATATGAAGTAATAACTAACTTATAATTAATTTCATGTACTGGTAGCATTAGCCAGTATAATTTATGTACTGAAAAACAATAATAAATAAAATAAAATATATTCTAATAGAGCAGTCAGGCACAGTTGGGTAATGAAAGTAAGGATGCATGCAATGTATGGATTCCCGATCACCTGTGTGTCAGAATGTGTTCAGATAAGTGAGTTTGTCAGTCTAGTGAATCCCACTTACGTATTTATATACACAGTTGTGTTTAGCTAATAGAACATACAGAGCAATTTTCAAATACTCTAATAGAACAGTATTCGGATAATTGAGAGTCTGGACAATCACTGTCCAGATAATTAGTACCTACTGTATTCTTTATCAGTAGAAGCAAATACATGATGCTTTGCAGCTTTGTCGTTCACTCGACCATATCAAAATGAGTGGGACCAGTTAGTCCATCTCATTCACAACATTTGCCTATGGATATTGGCCTGGAAAGTATGGCATAGCTAGCTATCCTGATCATATTACATATCATGTACTAGCTGACTGGACTGCAGTTGAGTGTATGCTTTTACAGTATAGTCACTGATATTTCAATCTCTTCAAAGTATTAATAAAAAAATTGCTACTTACCACCCTCATACCATTTTTGGACATATTGAAACAGCTCTCACCTAATCGTTCTTAAAAATTGGATGTCGATAACTGCCTGACAAAGGATAAATCGTAAGTGTGTAAAGCAAGTCTCACTGAGCTGATTGTAGAGAGCTCAGCCAGTTTGACTCTATGGATTGCTTGTTCCATGTTCTCAGTGCTAAAAAGTCTGTAAAGGATTGTAGAGAGTAGCAGTTAGCCTATTGAAGATTTCGCATGTGATTTTTCGACCCGGCATAAATTCTTTTACCCCCCAAAATGAAACCAGCTATGCCAGATCCTCAGCTAGACCTAATGAACTAGTAAAATCCCGCCATAAGTTTCATTTACAAACAGCAGCCATGAACTTAGTCTCGTGCCCAGACCGCTTTTTTTCTTTTACGTTTGTGGCTTGGCATTCCTTTGTTCCCTTCTTTACCTCTCTGTACTTGTCTATCTGTCATTGACCAGTTTGGTGATCATCTGCTGGGGTGCTCTCATGGTCCCTTGAGGATCCAGCGTCATAATGCTTTAGTGTCTGTTGTACGGCCATGCCTTGCTCCAAGATCACCCTGGTGTTCTTAGGGAGCAAGGCATTCCATCTGACCGATCTCGTCCTGGCGACATATACCACCCTGACTTTCATCTTGTAGTCCTGCCTATTTTGATCTCTCCATCAGGAGTACCACTCAGTCTGCTGTCATATCTTCTGCTTCTTCTCAGGCTGGGGTGGCCGCTGCTGTTGGTGAGATAGCTAAGGACAACCAATACCAGGACATTGTGAATGATAATGGAGGAGATTTTATCCCTCTTGTATGTGAGACCTTTGGTGTTTGGTCACCATATGCCCTATCAATTTTAGGATCCATAGCTGACAGAACAACTGTTAGAAACGGTTTACCTCGAAAGTTTGCTAGGCACCAACTTCTCCAGCAACTGTCTGTGACTTTGTGGAGGTACAATGCAAAAATGATACTCCGCCAGTATTCGCTTACTGCTGAGGACGAATTTCCTGACTTTGACATTGGTTAAGTTAAGTACGTATAGGTAGTAATAAGTATATAGTTAGGTAATAAGTAGTAGTATGTTATTTTATTTTTTTTTTATTATTTTTTTTAACTGCTTTTTAATGCAGGCAAGGCCTGCATTAATGGTCTGTGGGCAACTGGTGCCCACAGCCAGAAAAAGTATACGTACAACTTACATTTACAATTGAATGTATAAAATTACAATGAAATTAAGTTAGCTGGCTAAGGTTATTACATACATTTACGTTTGGTATATAGTTGAACTATCCTATAATTTTAAAACTTACATGTGTATTTAATAATAAACTCACTTATATAGCTAAGTACTTATTTTAAGAGAGAGCGAGAAGAAAAAAATAATTAATTACTGCTGAAGTTTGGTGGGCGAGGAGACTTGGAGCAGGTACTACAAGGGCAAACAAAGTGCATACTGTGAGGATTGTCAGAGTTAAAATTGTTAGTAAAATGCTGCCAGAAGATCTTGAGTAACTGTGATTTAATGGTGGAAAAAGGTTGATTTAAGTCAAGTACTGGTAGACTGTTGTAGGTTCTTGGTAATCTGTTAAAGTAGAAGTTACTTTGTTTGTTGGATGATGTAAAATTGTGTTGAAGCTTGTTACTGGTGGAGGATCTGGTAGGATTGCGGCAAAAGTTGACATAGTTACTGATATTGAAATGATTAGATGGATGCTGGATTGATTTTATGAAGAAAAGTATGTCATAAAGATCATAGGTGTACATCAGTGGTAGTATGTTAAGTTTGATAAGACGTGTTTTGTGTTGTAGTTTTCAGTATGTACATGGTTATGATCAGTAATAAGAATAAATATAAATTTTGTGTGGGGGCGGAGAAATTCATCACCACTATCAACGATCTCCAAAAGTTGTAGATTCGGCTGCACAAAAAATGTATTGGAGATCCACCAGACCCTTTTTTCTCCGCCCCCACACAAAAAGAAAAAAAAAGCGGTCTGGGCACGAGACTACCATGAATTATCACGTGCCAGTAATCTGATCACGCGAGATCACTCTAAATAAAGGACACTCGCTAATACGGAGTAGCAACCTCCTGAACCTTGGAACTAACACACCAAACATGTCAGATGAGACCGATGCTGGCGGAAAACCAATCATAGTTGGTGGTAGAGTTTTCGTTAAGGACAAAAACTTAGAAGGAATTGTTAAGTTTGTGGGAACAACAGACTTCGCGCCTGGGAAGTGGATTGGGATTCAGTTGGGCGAGCCTAAAGGAAAAAACAATGGATCTATACAGGGAAAACAGTATTTTACCTGTCCAGATAGCTGTGGCTTATTTGTGCGACAAAACCAAATCATGATGTTGGACAGTGTTCAGCCCACAAAGTCTGATTCTAGGATACCCATGCCATCTTCACTGTCTAAACGTTCACCACGAGGTAGTCCAGCACAGATAAGGAAGCCACCCAGTGCAGCCGGAGATTCTAGCAAAACTTCTACTCCAAGTGCACCAACTTCAATGAAGTCAACATCGCAACCAACCTTACCTAGTAAAGAAGTAGTTAAAGAACAGGTGCTCTACTTGTTATCTTATTTGATGTGCATTCTCTGTGATGTTAAGGTGAAACTTTAGTCTCATGTGGCCAGACCTCACTAGGTACTCCCTAGTCTCGCGTGGCCAGACCGCTTTTTTCGGTGTATTGGGTGGGGAAAAAAGGGTCTGGTGCAACTCCAATAGCTGTTTACTTCTGAGCCATCCCCAGACTCTGGGGGCACTAATTGAATAACATTGGCCGCAAAGGAGGCGCCATGACGTCAGTAAAACAATGAAGTATTCGTACACTCCTACTCCGGTTGTGAGTCTTGTTACACAATGAGGATGAACTTTCAAGACGTTATAAAAGAGACATCGAAGCAAATTAAGATTCGTTTAAAGGACGAACAGATCAAAGCCATCTTGAGTTTACTTACTGACGTCATCAGCGCCTCCTTTGCGGCCAATGTTATTCAATTAGCGTCCCCAGTGTCTGGGGACGGCTCAGAAGTAAACAGCTATTGGAGTCGCACCAGACCCTTTTTTCTCCACCCAATACATGGAAAAAAAAGCGGTCTGGCCACATGAGACTAGGTACCCCTACCTAATGACAGTACAACAGTCTGGCCTGGTAGGACTAGCTAATTCTCATATTAAAAATGCTAAATGTTAAATCCGTGATTTTTGAATCAGAAGTCATCTTACTAAAACCATTTACCATTGGTGGTTAGACCTATTGTGTATATTACCTGGTGTTGTCAATATGATGTACACTACGTGTTTAGACAATAGTGGAGGAGCCTGTGTCAGTTGGCAGCGGTGGAGATGCAGCAAGGGTGAAGGACCTAGAAGAGAAGTTGGCCATCCTGCAACGCAAGAGAGCAGAGGACAAGGCTAGGATCAAGGAGCTTGAGCGAGCCAAACTGCAACTCCAACAAGTGAGCAAGTCTCATCAATTGTCCTCTAATTCTCCGCCTTGTAGATGACAGAATACAAGCAACGTTGGGTGGAATCCCAAGGAGAGCTACAGCAACAACTGAAGGTTGTCAGGAAAGAAGCTAAAGAAGCTGTAGAAGCTAAAGAGAAGGTCGAGGAAGAATTGAGAGACCTTAGTGATGCCGTAGAGATGGCTACCCTTGATAAAGAAATGGCAGAAGAACGGGTAAGGAAATCTTATGTTGCTTGAAACATATAGAATATTGTATTGGACAGTCTGAAAGCTTGAACAGTGAGTGTGAAGCATTAAAAGAAAAGGTTGAAGAATTGACTATTGACCTGGAAATCATGAAGAATGAAATTAGTGAATCAGGTATGAATCAAACCCATATAATTTGAAAATTAGCGTGTACTGTAAAATTTCAAATTCTTGAATGGTGTACCAGTTTCAAAAGTATGATGAACTGATTCTACTCAGGTCTTGAAGGGGCAGTTGCAGGCTATCAGACTAAGCAACTGGAGCAACAGAACCATCGACTGAAGGAGGCCTTAGTGAGGTGAGTAAAATCTCACTCCATACCAGTGACATGTACACACACTGTTACAAGGTTGAGGGACATCTCACAACAAGACAAATCTGAGCTGCAACATACCAATAAAGAGTTGGAGAAGACCAGCACAGAATTGACTACTCTTCAACAACGAAATGATTCCCTCAAGGAAGAACTAACGAAAGCCGAAGACACTATTGATGAGTTGAAAGAGCAGGTAGAGGAATCAACCCATACTCATACACACCGTACCAAAACATGTAGAATCTCACATACAGACATTGTACATGTGCACACGTGTGTGCGCGTGTGCGCGCACACACACACACATTTTGCGTACATGCAACTACACACATATTGGTTTACTGTGTTCTTACATAAAGGTGGATGATGCTTTGGGGGCAGAAGAGATGGTGGAGAAACTAACAGACAAGAACCTACAATTGGAGGAACGTATCGAAGTGCTGGAAGAGACAGTGGCTGATCTTGAAGCACTAAGAGATATCGCTGAAGAGCAGGAAGAGCTAAGAGTAGAGTTGGAACATGACATGAGAGAGGAACTAGACATGCAGTTGAACAAGACCAGGGAGGTGGGTGTCACCACATGTATATTCATGCAATACAGTAGTACTGTATAGGAGCTAGGATAATAATGAAGGATGCTAAAAATATCATCACTTTTTTGTTATAGCAGCTTGGCAGTATAGGTCAGTCCTTCAGAGTGATCCCAAACCCTTTTTAAAATTTTGAATTTTTCAAATCATTACTGTGTGTTCTATTAGAGTAAATAACTGCATAATTATGGTGTGTAAACATCTATATGTGTAAATGAGTGAAGAGAAGTGTTCCAAGTGCCTTGTGTATCAAGATTGCAACATTAAGCCACATAAACTTAATTTTTAGTTTCTCATCTCCTCCCCGCTTGTTGTTTTTTCTCACCACATCTATGATTTATATACTACCATTGTTGGTTGAATGTTGCCATTACGTAACTCTTAGTAACTAGCCATGGGCTATATAGTGTATTCTGAGTCAGCTAATACAAAAATCCTCCCACCTGAGTTGCTAATTTGATTGTTGGTAAATTAGAAATTATTTAAGTACACACGTTTTTATTAAACCTTCTTGTTGATATGGGTTCCTTCCCCTCTAGTGTTTCAATTACTTAGCTGTTTACTACTATTTATTCTAGACGGAGCGTAAAGTAGATGCAGCCCAGGAGGTCATAGTTGATCTTCAACAGACGATCGAGAAGTTCCGTGAGCTGGTAAAGAACCAACAGGCAACCATCGAGGAGCTACAGTTGAAGGGAGCAAGTAAACAACAACATGAACTTGATGCTCACTCTCATGCGGTCCTCACTCTCAACCGACAACTGAAGAGTTCCTCTATGAAGGCACACTCCAGAGTGAGTATATATTGTCACTAAATAGATCTAGAGATGATAGTCGTGATATGCTGCTGTATATCATAACATAATTCCATGACGCGGTAAGAGCTTTTATTGTCAAAAGGTGCCATATATTCAGAAGCCTACATGCAGGGGTTACCGGGAAATATATAGCTTATACAAAAGCATGTTAGAAGCAAGAAGCAAGTTGCATAGTAAAAGTAAAAGCCACTGATAGGAACTCGCAAAATGAATGTTCTCATCTGTTGTGCTTCATGATTATGATGTGTTTGTGGCTAGTTTTTGTGCTTAGTCTAATTGTACTCTCCAATACAAAAAAAAATTATATTGGAAGGTTTCTTACTATCTGTAATCTATGTTCATGATATCTGTCGTATTTCAGTTGCAATTTTGGGGAAATGTGTGAACCGCTTTATCCATTACATATGCATATGGGTGTATTTATATTGTTAATAGACTGTAGAGTTTGAGCTACGCAAACTTGAAGCTCAGCAATCAATGGATCATATTAACTTGCTCAAGTCATTCATGCCAAGTTCCTTCCTCACTTCGGGAGGTGACTATGATGCCATATTGACTTTGATGCTGTTACCACGGTTACTGTTCAAAGCTGACCTCATACTATCTCAACTGAGGCATCAGGTTTGATTGTGGGGATTAGTTTCTCAGTGATGTCATCTTTTCCACCTACAGTACAAACTAGAGGAAAAGATTAATGTGACTAATGCCACCGAAGGAGAGAGGTTGGCATTTGTTACACACTTGGCTAACAAGTTGTGTCATCTGATCAGGCTTGTCAGTAGGGTGCAGAGGTTTGTGCTTGCGTGTGTGTGTGAGTGTGTGTGGTGCCATGTGGGGCTTTGTTTCTAAAAAGACCCTCCATTGCATTGACAAGTCATTTTTGTGTCGTCTTTATTTTATAAGGTGTAATGCATATGAGCTTGTATACACGTTTAACATTAAATTTTTGTGGGCCTGGTCATCCTGACTTGATTTTCAACATGTTTAGGGTGTCGTCGTGCGGCCCACTGCTTATGTGTATGTGTAATTTAAATATACTTAATATGCAATGTATTTAGCTGGGATGGTCATTTCTTAGAATACTTGGTTGTTGTGAGGTAGAGCTATACAGACAGATGGGTGGCCACAGAGATGAGCTTTCACTTCATGAGAGGTCCCTAGATGTGCTGGTTGGACTACTAAAGGAAGAAATGGTACATTTATATAGCAACTTCTTTTCTGAATTTACTGTTTATTGTGTTTAGTTGGATGAGACTGTTTCTCTGGCTGGCTTGGAAAAAGCTATCAACTATTTTGAGGTAGTGTATGTGTGTGCAGTTTGTGTTAGTCTGTCTGTCCATGTTGCGTACATGCTTGCATGCGTATGGTACATGGCCTGGTAAGTGTATGTGTTTTACTTGCAGGGTTTGCTTGATACCCAACTAGCAGAACAGCCATTTTCGTCGTCAGAATTTCTATCTGACTATCTGCGAGTGTTCCAGGCAAGCACAGATTCTGCAATTGTCAAAATGCTGCAAATTAAACTGTTCATACCTGTAAGTTGTGACAGTGTGCATGTGGTGGTAACTATATGTAGTGCACGTATGTATGTACATACGTATGTCTGTATGTTTGTGCAGTGTGTGGGTGTATGAATTACACACACGCACACACCGCACACGTGCGCGTGCACACACACACTGTGTGTGTGCACAACACCTGTATACACATTGTGTGTGGTGTATATGTGTGTGTGCATAGTTGTGTGGTGCAGGGGGTGTCTTGTTTATTATTGGTTGATCATGTCACTATCATTCATTCATTAGGAAGTCTGCACATTTGCCACACAACTGAAGGAACTTGAGAGTCATGGTGGTGACGTCGCACAAGTGTGTCGCCGGGTTAGTACTATCACCATAGTAACGCACTGTACACACCTAGTTCTAATATTAGAAGTAGCCCATCACTTTAAACTACCTGTTTTATGTGTATCACAAAGAACTGTAGTTGTTTCATAATGTATACCAATATCATATCTGTTGATTGTACTGTGATTGGCTTACAGAAAATATTTGTTGGTTTTGTTTAACCTCAAAGTAATTATGTTGAAACTCTGGGACCATGACAGTAATAATCATCTGCATGCTAAATTCGGCTTCAAACACACAAGGAAAAAATCCCTACAACCCGAACTGTAGGCCACCCAATGTTTAGTCGGGCGCCACACTCAGTCTCCTCTGGGAGAGATGAGCTACAGCTTCTGTTTGTTAATGGCAACCAGTCAGTCTGCATGTATAACATCCTATTGCATCAAATACAATCCATTCCTTTCACATGCTATGGAGGAGTTAGCCAGTAATCTGAAAACCAATTTGTAAACCTTGTTAAGCTCTAATGACTTAATAGCTAGCCAGGCCTCTGTGTACAGTTTTTAGCTGTATTCAGTTGTGAATGATGTTGTTCATTACACTGCACTTTGGACTGTTACAGATTAAGAGAAAGATTCCAGCTGGAGACAGCAGGAAGAAATTTCAGTTTGGTGCTGAGGTATGCATTAATTGTGCTGCTGATAGCCACACCCGCTTTTGCAAAATGCTCCACCCACTGTAGGTGATGACATCACTGCAGCAGTGCTCACAGCTGTTCCACGTCATACAAGATGGTATGCAGAAACTGCAACTACTGGCCAGCCAGAAAACAAACAGTCTTTCAGGTAAGATTGATATTTGCATGGCTTTTTCAGTGTGGTTGTGTACACTTCGGGCTAATTGCACTCCATCTCTTGCCATCCTCACAATATACAAAACCGAAAGATTTTAATTTGGCTGGTTTTACAATGATTTCTGGAAACATTTTCCAGTGAATATTGAATAATCAATCACCAGACAGCTCTTCCCAATAAAAACTACATTGAAAATGACCACATCCTTAATAAGAGCACCTGACCATATCAAGTAGGTTCTATAAGATGTAGTTCATGTTTTCAATAATAGGATCACCTCTCATTATAGTTACTACATACTCTTATGTCAAGCAAGAGTACATAATAATAGAAGAGGGAGGAGAGTGTGTAACTCTTAATATACTCCATACAAACACACTGCGCTCAAACCCTCCTACTTCAATCCATAAAACTTCTAGTAATAAATCAATACCTTCAAGTGAACAGAAGACTGTTGATATTTCCTAATTGAAGCAGTAGAAGTATTACAACCTCCTTCATAGAGCAAGCCATTTGTCACCTTTGGTGGCTATAGTTGATTGCACAAGGTCTGAGCGCTGTGAGTTTGGTGAATCCACTGAAGTTAGACACTCTTCTCCCCACTCTATTATTATGTACTCTTGTGTCAAGGTAGGTCACAATAATAGCACCACCTGATTATTGGACCTGTTAATGACCCTATTGATGAGTATTATAATATCTACTCCTTTTTGTATTCATCAGATGGTGAGCTGCTACCTAGTGGCGTAGTGGAGGAACTTTATCGTGAAGTGTCCGCTCAGATGATCCGTAATCTTCCCACTCCTCCAGGTGATGGTTCTCAAGATGGGATGAGGTTAGTTGGTGATGGCTACCATGGTGGTGATAGTAGGTGTTGTGTTTGTAGGGCTGCGTTGTCTGCTGTTCTGACAATACTGAATCGAATAGCAAATGCTACACAGGATGGTGAATATGATACCGACTCTGCTAGGGAGGCACTGGTATGTGTCTTCATGTCTTGCATGTCTGTCCGTCTGTCAGTCTATGTACATTATGGTGCCATCCATCCGTAATATAATTCACATAGAGGGATTCACAATGTGATATCACTATGAGTAATGTTCACTAAGAGTATGAACATCATGTGTTGCTTACAGTTCCACTTAGTCAACAGTTTCAGTTCACAAATCTTCCATCATCGTGGGCTTGTAAAAAGGTTTTCATCCCTTGTACTGCTCCTTGTTATGTGCCCCAGACACTTTTTTTGTGCTTTTCCTTGTGTGCACACACTGTGCATATATTTGCTTTATAGGCAAGAGTTCATAGTAAGAAAACAGTGAGCACCTTATTAATTGTTTTGCTCCTATCAACAGTACTCAATACCTATCAATCAACAGTTCTCTATCTTCAGTAACAGTTCTCTATCTTCAGTAAAAGTGTTAATTTGTTCAAAGATCATTGTGTCTATTCAATGTTATGTGCAGCCCTCGCTATTTGTTTTTTGTATTTTTATTATGAACTCATTGTATAGGACGTAATTTACATTACCTATTAAACATACTTGCTTGTTGTCAATCTATTCAGCCCGCACCTTGTGTGCTGCGTGCTGCAGCTGTGAAGGCAGAGCTAAGTGACACTGAAGGACTACGCTACAAAGTGGAGGAGAAGAATCAAGATATTGTTGAACTGAAGAAAACCATCAAAATCAAGGTGTGCTCTTAATAAGTATCTGTTTTGATTTGAACATTTTTCACTATGTCTAATTGTTGCTTATCAGGCTCAAGAGTTAAGTGAGTCTGGAGTCAAGATTGGTTTACTGGAGAAGAAAGTGGAAAATGCTGGCAGTGAGGTATAACACACATTCGTTAATAAACTTACAATGTGTGACTAAACTGTGCTCTGCATTGTATGCAGAGTAAGTCACCAATGACTGCAGGCTACATGCTACACAAGAACTTAAATATGCTCTCCAAATTCAGGACTATACATTTAGAAGGGGTAACCTTTACTGAAATTTTAAAGTGTTCCCCTGAATTTGGCTCCATCCATTCTTGACAGTTAGCAAGTTGCAATACCTTTACATGTCCATTATAAGGAGATTCGTAAAAAGGATTTACACTGTACACATGTCCCATTATAATTTCCAAAGGAGTTTCAGCAGTGCAAACATGTGCACATTGGTCTGAATAGAGCTCCATCCAACATTATCTTGTATCACAGATATCTCATCCATTCACTGATGTTCTCTGTGTGTGAATATTTTGGGTTGGGTAATAGTATTGTGTTATTCTCTTCTCAACAAATCCAATTACTACACATTATCATGTGAAACAGCCATAGCCAATAGCTAGGCAGACTGTCAAGTGTTCTTTATGAACACACAATGTTGCAATGACATCACCATTAAAATGTACAAGTGATAAATTGTTACAGATGTTAATTTTTTTTCCAGCTGTTGTGTTGTTTGCTTTGATGGTATACAGTGTCAGATTACTGTCGCTAACCGATATCCCCTGAGGACTAGTGCAATCCCCTGTTGTGTAATAGAAGGCTTTTGTGTGCGTAAATTTGACAAGCTTTATTGCATATCATAATGATCCCACATGCCATGCTCATGTGCATTTTTATTGTCATTTTTTTTTTTGTCAGTTTTCTAAATGATAATACAATTACAGTCTTTAAAAGAATCTTGTAAGAAAGCAGCTTTCATATATGCCATATTGAATTAACAGCTGCTCTATTCTCTGATCATGCTCCAACCCAGTGGCTCAAGCTAAGAAATAAGTTGACACTCTCAGATCTCACTTAATAGTTGTTCATGATGTTACTTTCAGTCGCTTGGGAGTCCTTGTTACATCTGCTGGCTTACTGCTATTGCCATGTGTGGATAGTTGTCACCTTTTATTCACCAAATATATGCAAACCACTCATGATACTACTGTTGGCCACATCAACTTATACTATCATTGGTTTTTCATCCACACCCACGTCACTGTTTACCACTGCAGCAATACTGTTGGTGGTTGAATGCAGCCATTAGGCAACAACTGATTGCTTTCTGAGTTGTGTGAGCTTTTCAACTATCCATGTTCTAAAAATAATTGCTGTAACCTTTTATTACAAATACTTTTGTGAAAAGTCTTTGCAAAGTTCCAATGAGAATGTAGACATGTACTGAAATTTCTACTCAGAAACCATACGTATGTACATAGTTACTATTACATGAAATTTGGAATCTGATCCTTTTATTTAGTCTATTGTCCAGCTGTGTTTTTCAAGCATTGTAAACGAAAGGTGCAACCCATATACGTATGCATAAGTAACACATTAATCTCTTCCAATGTAGTGTAACTAGTGTTGATATGTTTTCCGTTACTTGGTTACTAGGTTCATGTGCAGCTTAAGGAAAAAGAAGATAGGATTATAGAACTAGAACAATGTATTAGAAGCCAAGAAGAGTAAGCAAGAGCTATGCAACATTAGTTTGATGTTAAGCTATTGTGTATTGTGTGTTAAACGGTCAGCTGTTTTGTATTGTTGTTCATAGGAAATTTGAAAAGGCGATGGATGTGTTGCAAGGTGACATTGACGCTTTAGAACAAGAGAAAACACAACTGACAAAGAAGCTGGACCTTCAGTCAAGGAAATCAATCGCTGGAATCATGGGGTCACGATATACTGCTAGTGAGAAAATTTGTTTGTAATGGTATAATCTCCAAACAGCATAGTCTAGCTTCTGTCTGTTTGCCATATGGAAAGGGACAAACATATTTATATTTTTGTTTGTTTGTAGGTGATACTGTGGCAGCATTTATGTCTGGTTTAGGTCAGACCGGTAGCAGAGGGGCTACCCCATCCTCAGCAGCTGCTAGCCATGCTGGTGGGTCAGTGGCTGGATCAACAGGTGGTACCATTGTACTTCAGGACTCTCCGCAACTCACCACAAAGGTATTGGGGTACTCTCATAAGAATTCTCTTATGATAATAAAGGGAGCTCCCAAAAACTTGCAGTCATATACTTATAGCTTACGTGTCTTTGTAACCATATTATTAGGTACATACATCCCCCTATATATCAAATTAACATCCTATTATGTTGGCTGTTCTTACCCAAGTCCTGGTGTGCGATTGGCTTAATTTGAGAAACAGCGGGCAGTCCAGAACATGTACCTGACCAAGTTAGTGCACAGTTTGTGCATTACACTTATCGTATGACTATGGCGATGTAACGAGCATCATGGTCAATCTACCTGGCCAAGCAGCTCCATTAGTTCTGGGTTACCAGATATATGCATGAGTGGGTAGGTATTTATATGTTTTCAGCATGATGGCTTGATTTATCAAGGATACTGTACCCGACTCTAACAATTTCACCAGCACAACATGTATATAGGATGCACATGCATGCTGCTAATACTAAAAGACGATGCATGGTGCCCATTGTCCACCCCACTATCCCTGTATCTTATAGTATTCTGTTAATTTTATTTACTGCGTAAATAACATTTTACTAACAAGAGTGGTCACCACTAGCATGTGATGAGATCTTGTTCATGTCATTATGGCATGTGATATGTTTGAACTCCACAATGGTGCACCCCAGGTGCTGCCTGGTGATAACCAAGCACATGACGTGGTGGGGGTACCCATGACATGCATGATATGATCTGCTAATATTCTGAGCCCATTGTATATATGCTGAGTTGTAAAACAAGTCTCTATATTTACTCGTATGCTATGCATTTTTCTTTACAGCTTGAATCATTGAATAAATGCCTACAGTATTCACAAGAGGAGAACCTTGCACTGAAAGCTAAGATTGCTCGAGTAAGGAGTGCCTGGTGGTTGGTATGTACATGCTTGCGTGTTCTCTGTTTGCAGGCTCAGTTGGCATCACTGCCAAAGTTGTCTCTTCGACGGAAGCCAACAGCTGATTCTGAGGTTGTGCAACTGCAAAAGGAAGTGGAGAATGTGCAGAAGGTAACATACCACTATAACAACAACTTGGATGCATGCGTGTGCACGCACTTCACTATGCTACACGCACACGCGTGAGCACAACACATGCATGCACACACACACACGTGCGTGCGACACAGCCCTGTGCACTGTCCATCCAACAAAAAAATTCCCAACCTTTCATGGGAAATACACACACTTAATCAAGAGATGCCAAATACCCTATTTATAAACTTTTGTTTAGAGGACAGGTGGATAGGGGCCTGAATCATTGAAAACAAAATACATTCCTTCTTGCACTTAAGCATAACCTGTATGCATTGATTGTTGGAACCCTGATCCTCCCTGGTCTCCACCACATACGTAGTCAGGGACAGGATGTTGCCATTGGGCACTCCCTAACAAGTGGTATATTACCAAACACTCATCTATACGTGTACACTTGCAAATACAAAACCTTATGATTACACCAATTGGGCCATGTAATCAGGTACAAACCATGAGAATATTACACAACAAACAATGTAATGGAGGTATGTTTCACATCATCTATTTTGACTATCTTACTGATATAACAGAACCATTATATGATCAGTTATATCAAGAGTAAATTTACTCGTATTGGAGGTTCCAAGTTTCTGTGATGGTCTTTTTGAGTTTCATGATTTCATGATGCAGGCGATATGGCTAGTTGTTAAATTCCCTGTTACACTGAAGCTCTGTCACCACACCATTAAATTACGCATAAGAAAAGCTTTTAATTGGCACTTGGTTTTCAATGAGACCCTCCAAAAAGTGCTTTTACAAATCCTATGAGCTCACATGAGTGTCCTAGTATCCAATAGGCCTGCAGCTGTTTTGTGATTTATCAGAAACAATTGTCTATGCTAGATGGTTTGTACAGAAGGTTTAGGTGTAGATATATACTTCAGTAAGCCCCAGTGGTTTGATATTTGGTTTGATATTAGTAGTACACAGGACAATTGGAGATGTCATCATGTGATGAAGAGCTTACCGCATGAAACAGAAAACAATGGAAGAGAATAGCATCAGAAATTGTATTCAAGGTCTCCATAATCCTGTGCAGCCAGATTAAGCATCAGTTTAGAAGTTAAAATATGCAAATTCTTTGTTATAGCACTTAATGTGTGTCGTACCTCCTCTGATTGAGAACTGTATAAGGTCTTCTGAACTTATATATAACAAAACTGTTAGTACAATAATAGGAGGTAGTTGAGTGAAATTTTCAATTAAAGTTTTGTGGTCGTATCTTGTAATACTTTTATGATACTCTGGCAGCACCATAATTATTATTATGACAATGGATACTTCCAGTTGATGAATTCCTAATATGGATGAGTCTATTCAATTATGGGACTTCAACCAACTGCCCCAGAGTTACCCTGTTAACCAAAGGACACACAAAGCTACAGTATACACATATGCTATGCATGGCATGCACCACACACTACACTCAATTGATAACACACATATACATACTTGTAGGATTGCATGCAGTTCAGTGCAGTGAGATATGTTGTTGACATCACCCAACCTAGTGGTGTATCTGCTGAGAAACAACTCAAAAAACAACTACAGCAGAAACAGGAGCTGAAATTGAGGAAAGCCAAGGTGTGTGTAAAGTACTTGCCTTTAACTGCATACCCAAACATGATTATACCATTCTACTGCAGGTACTAGAGAAGGGGAAAGTGCTACTTGCTTCACAGTTGCCTGGGGGGCTTGTTAACACTGATGTAACGTCATTTGTCTCACCTAGTTTCAGCAAGGTAAGTACTCCCATTAACTTTTAAGTAATCATGTATGATTGGCCCTCAGGCATTGGATGAGACTGCAAATCCACAGCTGATTGGTAGGATTAGGATACAGAAGGGTCCAGCTCAAGGGAGCCCCACCCCTTCACAACCCACACCCCTTTTAATGACTGCTGAACAACTATGGATGTTACACACAGCATTAGTGAAATAACTTTAAAAATCAGATCAGCTGTACACAAATTACATTATACTGTAAATATTTGATGAATGCTACTACTTTTTTGTGAATTCAATCTTTGATAGAAGAAACTGATACAGTTCATTAAATTTGCTCTTTATGTCATAGGTCCACTGGTGGGTATATGTGAGTGTGTCATCAGGGTCATGTTCAATGGGTACTGGGTTATCAGTTAATACCTGAGAGACTAGTCTCTGTAACTGGTAGTGAATTTTCTGCTGGTTAAGGATGGGTACGATCAAGTTAAACTTGTCCACCATTTTGTTAACTAAAACCAAGTCACATTCACACTCAGCTAAAAACTCGTTCCACTTCTTAGTGTTGTACAAGTCCATAGGCAGTGGACCAAGCTGTTTCCATTTCATACAAATCTTTTTTCTTAACTGGTTCACTTGTGTGTTGATGTCCTTACCAAGGGTCACCCATTGAGGGGCAAACCCCGTGTTTACTAAAATTTGATTGAGTCTTTCTGTGGTTCTATCCAATACTGGGTTTGGTGGCTCCTTTAGTTGGGACAAAGGTTTACCAGTACCTGGCAAATCGTTAAATTCACCCCTCGACATTGACTCCAATATTAAATCATTAACAAGCCTATCCATTCCTTTACTGAACTTTTGCTTTCTTGTGTACTCAACATCTGAATTAGTTGCTTGTTGCTTCTTATCCAAGACTGCTGGCATTTTTTCCTCCTTGTTCTCAAAATGTTTACGGACACTGTGTTCAAAAATAGTTTCTGTAGCTGATTCACATTTCTGCTGCTGGTGTGCCTTGTGTCTCTGATACAGTGTGGTTCCAGTACCCCCCGCAGTGTACTCTAAATAACGTCGGTGTTGCAGTTTACGAGACCTACCACCAAATGCTAAGCTGTGGTCTAAGGCCGTCAATTCATCTTCAATTATCTCCGCCGTTTTGTCTGCAGATAATTGTACCTCTTTAGCCTGCTGCATACAAATCCTGTAGGCTTCTTGCACCTATTAAAACATCTCACATGAAAATGCAAAACACTTCTGGTTGTAAAATAAACACATTAATTAGACTATTTACAACATACATACTATGCATGTTTTGTATAACAGTAAACATTAGGAGACTAAACAAATACCTCTGAAAACTTTTGTGCATCTGCAGAACCAGAAGAAGAATCAGGGTGGTATATCCTAGCTTTGTCAAGGTAGGCCCTTCGGATATCCACCTCTCCACACTCCGCCTTCACCTCCAGTAGCTTCAGAGCTGACTCATATTCGCTACTATGATGTGATAATTGCCTAACTATAAACACTAGAGACAGTGGGTTTCCTAAACTGATTCTTGAGGCAAACATCGATCAAACAAACCCCACAATCATAAATAATATTGAATATGTAAATGATCACGTGCTAAATTTAAAAACGGTATAAAAAGTACCGAAGTGGAGCCACAGGAAAGAAGTACGCCCTGACGTAACGTAACGAGCTCTACGGTAGACGAAGACATTTGATTAGACGAAAACGTCGTATACGGTGAGTTCTATGCCACCCATAAATCTGATATGTTCTATTTAACACGTCACAACAGATATGCTTGAAACGCCTAGAAAAAGGAAAGTTTCTGACGGTACTGATAGAAAACGCAGAACGAAACAGCCTCGAGTGTCATTCATAATGGCGTCGAGTGTAGAAAACGTCCAGGCGGACAACAGTTTATTGGACGAGGACGACGAGGGCCTACCCGCAACACCATTTCTTCCCAGAATGTTGCGTACTGAACAGAGGAATACTAGCAGTGCTGCGAGCAGCCAACCATCCAATCGTACTATAGTCAACCTATCAGATTCTTCTTTAACAGAAGAACCCTCAATTGTCGTGATGAATGAAACAAGTAATCTTTTTTTTTTTTTTTGCACAGAATATGTTTGTGCTCTGTGTACACTTTTGTACCGTGATGTGTGGAGTTTAGGGGGTTGGCATTACATTGCATCTTGGAGGTTTTCAACAATAACGTTAGTAACTGACCGTGTACAAAAATTCTCTGTGAAATCAATAATGCTGATTATCTCACCATTGTACAAGTACTGTATTTATACCTTTGTGTTGGTGTGGTGTATGTGGGCGTCATGCCATGCAGGTGTACAATAGTTAATATGTGCAGTGGTGATGTCTTTTGTGGTGTATAGAGAGGACAGGATATGGTAAATTACACACACTATTGCAGTGGTCTGTTAGTAGTACCATATTGGTCAAAATCATGAATGTAATGAAAATTGAATGAAAGCAGATCTATGGTGGTGTATGTGGGTAGCTGTTTCTACATTGTGTAGTGTGTCTGTGTGAAGGAAAGTGTTATTATAGCTTAGTTCACATTAGTCTTTGAATGAACGAACAAACACACACACACACGTGCAACTTGTAAAATTATATTTGTGTGTGTATGCACAAACAACTTGCTATATACAAAATGTCACGATATTCCACATGCCATGGCTGCACTGTTACACATGTACACAATCTACACATCCTAAATGTTTCCATTTACCTAGAATTTCCTCTTTTGTATATGTGGTTTAATATCCACACCATAATGTTGATGTCATTACTGTAGACACAAGAAGACATCCCAGTAGTGGCCCTGAGGTAGTTGACCTAACTGTTGATAATAATGATGTCGTTGATCTCACATCCAGCATGGTAAGCTGTCTCTGTGTGTGAATCATGTGATAGTACGTATACAACTACACATGTGCCATACAAAGCTTTCAATTGATTTGTTTACTGCATGTTTCAAATTGGGTCCTATCATGCCATTATAATAGCATTTCTGGATTATAATTTGACAGATCAGTAAATAAAATTATGTATTAATGAACAATAGTGGGTATTTTTATGATGTTAACTGTTTGCCAGCACCTTGTCAGAGTAAGAGTCCTACACCTTACCAGTGACTGGAGTAAGGTTATAGGAATAACTTATCACATTTCAGGATGTCACTTTTAGATGTTTCTATGCTTTATAGAGGCTACATTACATTTGATAGAATTTGAACTTTAATATTCATATTATTTTTCTATTATTCTTTGATGTACCAATTCAAATGCACGCATGTTTACAGTTAAAAGTACTTACAAGGGCCAAGGTAAATCTTGGAACAATTTAAAAACTTGATTATGAAATTGTATGTGGGAGGCAGTATGTGCTGCTGTATCTAAAATTGTGCAGTTTTCATACGTGCTTTCTGCAACAATTTTACAATGAATAGGGGTGGACAGCCTAAATTTTAGTAAAATTGGTCAGTCAGCTTCAATGTCACAACTAGGCTGACATACTGTGTAATATAGTTAAGTGGTCTAATGGAGAACTACAGGCTAATATTTTGCATCAAAAGTCTAAAGCTATACCTTCATTACTAACAGCATGATTTTGAAGTTATAAGATTGCCTGCTATGTAGTACCCTCAGTGTGATGTATCTTAAGTTATTCCACAAATTATGGCTTTCCCTGAAGACAAAAGTGAACACATATAACTTTCATTTTCCTCACTGAATCTGATTCAGCTGCTAGCAATACTCGTGCTAGCAATACTCGTGCTAGCAATACTCGTTCAACTACATTCAATCAAGGAGACACCACACACAACTGGTAGTGGCCTAGTAAGGAGCCAACAGGACAGTGTTTTTGATAGAGCTGATAAGTGCTCCATTTCTTCATGGCCAATTTGACTGTGAATTCTGAACACCATGGGGTCCATTTTTATAGGCCTCATTTAATTTCAACACTGAATTTGTGTACAATGCCATAACATAGCAGAAATTTGATCCATAAACCCTATCAAAGTATTTTAATGCTTGATATGTAATTTGCTATGAGGTGGTTATGTGTGCATGTTAGTTTAGTTGATTTTCTAATGTGTTGAAAATTTAATAAAAGCAATTCATGTAGGCAATGTTATGTTTCTCTGGCTGATGCTGGCTTCAAGTATGTTGTCTATTTGAATATAATGATGATCACTTTGAATCTCCTGAAGTACATCCCTATACAAGTGCCATGGGAAAATGTCTTGATGACTTGTACTTGGGCCACACTCTCAATTAATCATCCGTTAAATTTGTTTGTTTCAATTTAAATTTGGAAACCAATTTGTCACCTAATTGTTAAATGTTTTGTGTTCAATATGTGTGTACTACAAGTGTTTAATGTGTTTTGTGTTTCTTTTAGGTTCCTATTATGCCTGAACAGGAATATCTTAATGAACGGCCCAGTTGTAGATTCTCTGGTGTAGAAATTGTTGGAATAAAAAGAGCTACTGAAAGAGCTACTGTTATAGTTTCTCCAGCAAAGGAACCAAGAAAGTATGTATGTATGTAGTGTGTATGGTGTGGTGAGTGTTTGTCAAGTATACATAGTGTGTGTAATTGTGTATGTCTGTGCATGTGGTGTACACACATGCACATACACTATAATGAGCACATCTGCCATATCGTGTTATTATAGCAACTGTTTGGGTTGAGTGTGGGAAGCTCCCAGATAGAGGCTAGTAGAATGTGACCCATGCTTGTAGTACTTTTGTGACTTCAGACAGTCACATCAACACAGCCCATTTTAGCTATAACTGTTTCTGCATGTTGTGTATAGTTTGTATGTATGTGTGTCATGTGCATACGTGGGTGTGGGTGTGTTCATGTTTTCATAGTGGTATGATGATTACATACATGGTAAGGTAAATACCTTAATAGTTATCGTGTACTCTCCAAATTGAAGTTCTCCCCATGGTGAAACTAGCTGAAACTGCACTTTTAGTGACCACTTCATTGATTAGACCATGTATGTGTGATATTATAAAGTCACTTCCTCTTTGAGGCATTTTATTTTGATCCCATTAACAAGCTATGGGCATGTGACAATTGTAGTGTTGTAACAGCTTTGCAAATTTGTTGTGATGTAAGCTAGGGAAATACAACAAGGTTTGTTGGTCATGATATAATTGCTATAGAAGTGTTTTGCATGATTCATAGGAGACCAGCTAAAGAGAACAAAGAAAAAGAACAAACAACAGCAGTTAAAACTGCCCTAGATGTTATCTGCCCAATATGTCTGGACAAAGCAGAGCAGGTAAATTGAGCTATACCTATGGGAAAGATGCATACTATTTTTGTTCCATAGTTTCAACCTGCTGGTCGAACTCTGGTGTCTACTCAGTGTGGCCACTTGTTTTGTAATGAGTGCATCAAGAAGACAATCAAAGAGCTTCATCAATGTCCAACTTGCCGGAAAAAGTTGACAAACAGATCATACCACCCAGTGTACATTTAAATTTTCAACATAATTCTGAACACACGCATGTCCGTATCCGTTACACTTCCATATTGTAATAGTGTTGTAATATTACAAGTTACAACTGTGATTTTTTTATATTACTTGAGCTACACATGGGTACACAAAAGGTTGACAATGTATACATGCTTAAATCCAGCTAAATGACTTGGGTAAGTTGCTCAATTAGCTTTCATAAATGCATTGAAGTATTACTTGTCGATCTATGTACACCAAAGAATGGCACAAATTATGATGACGAAGGTTACCCAAAACAGATAAAATTTGTGATTGGTTTGTCTTTCAGACTCTTGTGACCGTCTACTTTGCCTGAGACTCAACCATTTTTGAATGGCAGCTTGATAATCAACATTGACATCCATTCCACAAGACTGAAGTGCCTTGTCCATTGCTTTCCAGTCACCTGGATATTCCTCTGTGTCTCCAAACATCACCCTGCCTTCTGAGGATATTACAAATGTTCCACCTTGCTGCCAAGAATCACCAACCAAGTGTGAAAACTCCAGTCCTAGTCGAAACCCTTCTATTATTCCCATCATGCCATATTGTTTAAATCCTGGCCAAAGTGGGGTAACCAGTGACCGCCATATTCCTCGCTTCAGACCAAACACCTTGTGAATGTTCAGTGTTGGATCTGAGAATAGTTCACCAGGAAACTGGACAACTGATTTCAGTAGAAACTCTTCAGTTTGCAGTGGTGTTGATGAACTAATGAAAATGATTCTTACTTGGCTTGCGGTGAGGCCACCTTGTAATGGCTCAAGTGCAGCCATCTGTAACTGGCACGCCACTCAGGCATAGTTCCTTACAAATATCAACAGCGATGCTTTCTGGCCGGGTGAAGGGACAAGGTTTGTCGCGGGAATTTGTGCGCCACTAGAGTTGTACACCTTCAATCCCGCTAAATTGACGAATTCTCCTGTTTCCATGTTAACCAAGTAGGAGAAAGTGTGAAGTAGCCGGTGTGATAACAGACTAGCTAATGAAGTCCTGGGTTCGAATATTCTTATTAATTAGCTCAGCAATTTATGCTTCAGGTGAGCTGTGTGCGTACTATTAGAGGTGTATGTTATATTAGGGTATAATTCTAACAGCTGCTGCTGCTGGGATAATAGTTAGAGAAACTACCCGATATTCAGCTGAAATAGAACTATCTCGTATTCGAAATCCTTACTACATAGTATACACAAAGTGCAACTGTACACTGACCTATGAAACACCATACAAAACTTCAACCACTGATAAAAGTCAAGTGAGAGAGGAATATCCACATGGGCTGTCTAGAGTCTGGATCAGTAACTTGATGCCTAATTGTAATTATTCGTGTGTTGTAGTTCAGAAGGATGAGTCTGGTACTAGACATTTAAGTCACACAACATTTACCACAAAATATGACCGTGAGTTGTACACGTGTGTAACATGACATACTGGTGATGTGGTTTAGTTCCCCTGGCACCACCAGCTCCAGAACTGGTCACAAGAACTAGTGGAGATCAGATAATTGTTACTATTTCATTATTTGCTAGTTCCACCAAGCCAGGTCCAGTAAGGTAAAATGTACTTATAATATAAACATGAATGTTTGATTAAATCTGTGTGTTTAGTGGGTATGAGCTTCAGTTCTTCCTAGTGGAGAAAGACATGGATGGAATGATAGTATTTCTTCACAACACTCCAGTGGGACAACTCCCAAATTTGGATAATGCTCGAGGCTCACAAACTCCAGCTGACTTTCGTTATCATACCTATGATGCAGCTTCTCTACCAAACACTGTAATAGTACAACCAGTGGTGGTAGCAGCCTTTAAATCTAACTGTAGTTACTGCGCTGTGTTGATGGCTTATCGCAATGCGACTGATGAATATGATATATTATATGCAAGTAGTGAACCATCTACAGCTTTTATGATAGGTGAGTATTGATCTATTAGTCCATCTGATATTTAAATCTTAACAGTTTATGATTCTGATGAGACTGGATTTAATTTTAGAGCTCAGTATGCTCGTAATGTTGCTGGTATTGTTCTGGGTGGTGTGGTACCAGTGCTCCTGTGTCTGTGTGCTATTGGCTTGCTCACTATATGGTGTAAGTATCGCAAGAAAAAGGGCCTTCGTCACAGTAAGTATCATAAAAGTAAACAATTCAAGTAAGAGTAACTTATTACTAATGACTTAATATAATGAAACAATCCTTGTAGATATCCTGCATTTGATGCTACCAGCTCAAAATCTTTTTTTACTGCCAAACCACCACCAACGAGTCCTCAATATGATCGTTCAAATTCTAAATTGCTTCATAAACCTAGAGATGATGAAACAACTAATTTACTGGGTAAAGGGAAAGAAGCTCTACGACGAACAACTGGAAATGCTGTAAGACGAACCAGCGATGTTGTAGTAAGTGCAATCAACACCTTCAAACGTAGTCTAACCAAGACACCTAAGCTTGTTAAAAAGCAGCCTAATACTTATCAACAGGTTAGTAATCAACTCAATAATATACAGAATACAATATGTGTCATAGTTTGAAAATGACAAAGATGGTTACGATACAGATGACGACGTCCTGAACACTACAACAGAAGAAATTTTTGACCCTACTCAATCAACTGGGGCTAGTGAAGCAAATCAAGTTGCTAACATTGAGAACACTGAAGATCCTGAAAGGGTAGTAGGCAGTAGTATTTTGATTAGTTCTACTCCAATCGTCTCTTCCAGGTCAGGGATTGATGAACAATAGCTCCATCATTATGTATCACACACTTAAGACAATATACAATATTATATACTGCAAGCCACTGAAATGATGTGTAATCTTTGTACATGATAGTATGTATTAGTCAACTGTGACCTATATTGAGCTATGATAAAAGTGACCAGGTTGCCTGTGATATTAGTTCTTATGGTTCTTCATTGTTTACATTTGTATGTGACTCCAGGGTTGAAATCAGCTCCTAAAAATTATGTTAGGTGTAGACATTAGAATATTTTCACTATTACGTACCTTGCGGTTAAAAGTCATAGCAAAATCAAGAGCCGTTTTTCCATACTAGAAAGAAATAATAACAGGTGTATCGATTCACTGGACTGGGCTCACAAATTTTGCCTAATACCTTTCAGCCATACGACTACCACTTTGTTTACACATGCTCAATTTCTCAATGTCTTATTAGAGATGCACTGTACAGCTAACTGTAGTCTCTATAGTTTAATGGTCTGTTCTAATAGTAAGAGTTCATAACATTCAGAAATACAACTATAGATTAAAGTTAGCCAGAGAATTGCTTACTATCCGACAGGCAGGTAGGGTTACTTTATGTACTGAAGAACTGCCAATCAAGTAATACGTAGACTGCTAAAATGGCTAAATACAATGCTACAGTGTACATGTATCAAAGCTACGTATGTTACAAAATGTGTTTGCAAAACTGACTGAACTTTACTATATTTTATAAAAAGAAAGTTAGAGAAGATGGACAGTGTTAACATTGCATAGTGCTAGTTGTACTGTGTTGGTGGTACAAATCATTTCCACTCAAGTACACTATAATGTACAAGGATTTTAATAACGTGAATTTAAATAGTTGATTTTTTGTAGTCAAGTCTGGCCATAAAAGACAATAAATCAAGTCCAGTAGTCCAGTGAATGGATACACCCAAAAGCACTTACTCCATTTTTATACTGAGCATCTGCTCCACTCTTTAGTAATAGTTTCACAAGTTGCTCATTACTTCTCAAAGTGGCAAGCTATATTGGTACACTTAGCTAATTAATATTATAATAATCTACCATTACCATTAAAACTGATTTTCCTTCATTATCCAACTTATTAACCTTCGCCCCACGATCAATCAGTACCTGAGCCATCTGTATACTACCACCCAGTGAGGCTAAAGTAACATAATCATTATTAAATTAAGATATCCACATAAAACTATATATTTACCCAGCCTCATGAGTGGGGTCCACTTAGATATACCATCTGTGTCATCAACCTGTTAAAAGTTGTATGACAATCAGGACACACAGTCAGTTTCTTACATCCATTCCGTCATTTAGAATGTATTGTACTACATCAATATGACCACCATCTACAGCCCAGTGTATTGGAGACAAGCCACCTTTATCCCTTGTCAGCCATGATGCTCCTTTTTCTCTTAGTAACTCCACAATTGATAAGTGTCCATAGTAACAAGCCTCCATAACACTAGGAACAAAACATACAGATTGTTCTTAGCAAGAAAGTAACACGTGTTCTTCCCACATAATTAATACGAAGAACACACAATTAATACATCCTCCACACACATACCAGGTATGTCCAGCTTTATTTGTGAAGTCTATGTCAGCATTATGATCAAGGAGAGCCTTTGCCATCTTCACAGAGCCTAGCCGACAGGTAACCATTAAAGGAGAATTTCCAAAGTTGTCTGTAACATCAACTAAGTTAGGCCTACACGAAATGTGTCAAGTAGCAATAAGAGGAGTAAGGTAATGGCTTACACGGCTTCTAAAATTTCAACTACTGATTCAACCGAATCCCTATTGACAGCCCTGTGAAGTGTTTCACCTGTGATTGGCATGCCTATCAAAAGAACATCAAAGAAAAAAAGTACCCTATAGTGTAAGTCTTTTTCAAGCAATTACAGAGTCCAGTTCGTACCTGTTGTGGCTACAGTAATAGTAGGACTCCATGGGCTATATCCCATGCTGTTACCAGCTCTGAGTCGAAACTTGTACTGTGTCTGTGGTTCCAAGCCAGTCAGTGTGTGGCTAAGTGCAAAACCACTGCAAAAACACATGCTGAGCTTTATACTATAGCAAAATACACCAGTTCATACTTGTACACAGCCCCATATCCACCCCCTTTTGCACTAGACTCTTCCTCTTGAATGCAATAGCTAATTTTGTCTGATCCTTGGCTAGGTCTCTTCCAGTAGAGCTCGATGCTGTAATGAGTGACTTTGCCGACCACTGGCGGATCAGGCCTGCTCGGTACTACAACGGAAATACGCAAACAAGTGTTAGTGAGTGACAATAGCTAGCACAATCTTCACCCATAAGAGATAGTATACACACAAATTAAGAATATGCTAAACACTGTACATACAAAGCAACAACCTTCCATAGTGATGTAAATTTTCACACAACAGCGACGAGGTGACAAGACTGAAGCTGTGCTGTTCTATTTAATACCTCCCTTAGTGATTACGTACCGCGACACACCTACGGCCCTCCTACTTTTCGACTCGTCTGTGGCAGCTTAGTCAGCTGTACGTAAGTTATCGAACTCAACGGTGAACGGTGTCTGCGATGTCTAATTCCGACGGAAGAACACTAGTGTCTCAGGCTCCGATAATTGATCTCAGTAAACCCAGGTATGACCAGTCCACTTACATTGGGAGAGCCAGTCATTTCTTTGAAGTCACCGACCCCAGAAATGTATTACTCAGTGCTAAACAACTTCATAAGGCTAAGGAATTACTAGCATTGTACAAGTGAGACCACACCAACTGTTAGTGTGATTGTGTATAATTTTGAGTTTCATGTTAGGGAAGGTAGGGCTCCAGCCAACACCACTGTTGATGACATATGGAAAGCTAAACGTCAATACAGTTCTGCATTCCATCCAGACACTGGAGAACTGATGTTCCTTCCTGGTAGAATGTCATTCCAAGTACCAGGTAACATGGTCATCACTGGACTCATGATGACGTTTTATCGGTGAGTGAAATGTTTGTGGATACAAAGTTTTGTCAAGATAAATAGATATACCAATTGCCAAGTGTAAATCAAGGTTACAAAAATACTTTTTAATAGGTGAAAAGCATGTTACTATGGCAGCTTCATTAACTAGTTGAAAGCCTACCAAGGATATATTGTATGTGATCACTGTGTTGCCAAGTAAGTAGGAATATCTCTTATTACTTTGTGGAATAGACCTTTGTCCTTAAAGAATAGTCACCTCCACATAACCGAAAGTCTATACAATACACGTAAACTTCAGTCTATTCACAATGGCACGTGTTTGCTAACACGTCTAATCCATACTTTATAATAGTCAACAGTTATACATATATCACATGCCAAGTATCATTTGTATGATCTTTGTGTTGATGGCTTTGTCAATCACCTAACAGAGCACCGAGTGCAGTTATCTTCTGGCAATGGATGAATCAGTCATTTAACGCTGGTGTCAACTATACTAACAGAAGTGGTGAAGCAATTTCTGTAAGGTAAAGTCAGTGGTATATATGTAATTGTGATGTAATGTGTATGTACATGTGATAATTGTGTAATCCTATCTGTTGCTATAGGAATCTGGCTATCCCTTATGTGTGTGCTACAGGAGGTGCTGTGACATCAGCTCTGGCTATGAATAGGATGAGCAAGGTTGTGTGTGTGTGTGTGTGTGTGTGTGTGTGTGTGTGTGTGTGTGTGTGTGTGTGTGTGTGTGTGTGTGTGTGTGTGTGTGTGTGTGTGTGTGTGTGTGTGTGTGTGTGTGTGTGTGTGTGTGTGTGTGTGTGTGTGTGTGTGCGTGTGTGTATGACTGTGTGCACGACATGGATTAGTATGTGGCATTCTAAATATGTATATGTGTTCTTAATGGACAATAACTAATATCTATACCAAGCTGCCAAGCTGTGAAGATAGGCCAAAAAGTCAGGGTGTAAAAGAAGTTGTGAAATCAAAGGTGGCACCCAGAAATGGTAAAGTTCCACTGAAATACATGTTGGCTATTGCTACTAGTTGGTGCATGTGGTTTAATTCTTTGTTTAGTAGATACAATGCATTTTGATGCATTGTGGTTAGTCATTGTGGTTAGTCATTGTGGTTAGTCATTGCATCATGCATTAGACAAAGTATGCATGAGGCATATTAGAAGTATTCATGTACAGCCAGTTTTGATTTAGTTTCAAGTCATATCGTGGATTGAATATCTGTAAGAATTTGTGTTGCAGCCTACAGTTGTGAATGTATACTGATTGGAGAATGCTTGTTATAGGGACTGTAAACAACAGTACAGTGGTTGGAGCAAGCCAATGCTTGTTTCTAGGCTATTCCATATTATGTTTCAGGGCTTACCTTTCCAATACAGTGGATAGAGGTAGAGAATTGTAATGGCGTCACTCTCGCAAGATTTCAAGTCATATACACTAGGATAATGGTAGGGATACCATCGTTTGTTTGCTAACCCAGCTTTGTAAACAAAACAAACCAAATCTTACTCCAGAAAAGCATGAGCTTCAATAGTGTAAAGGACTACGGCACAGCCTCACTATCATTCACCAGCATAACTCCTCAGTAATCTTGGAACACTACGAGGTTGAGCTTGGTATTGCCATCCACACACTACTTCCATGTTTTATCATCCTCTCTATTGTACAGTGTATATGTCACAATGTGACATTTCTAGACTTTGTCTCAGTAATTAAATGTTTGTACTTCGCATGATATACACTACCTATTGATTCAATAAAATGGCATCTTTAACGTCGATCATTTTCAACAATGACAATGTAATCATTAAAAATGATTGCCATTAACATTCTTGCAGCCATTTCTTGGCTACCCAATAATTTCACACCTTTTTTCTCTGACTTTTTTGGAACCACACTCTTTTTTGCAACTTATATGGATGATTGGAGTATCTTGATCATGTATTATCACACATGTTAGTTATCTGTATAGCTGTTACTCCAATTCATTTGTAAACACAAATGTGTTAAGTTAGACTATCCACACAGCAATTTTCAAGGTGCTACTATTATTGTAAATTTGCCTGTAATAATTGGACGAATCTTAATCACACACTAACTACCCATGCTTTGTTGTTTTTTCACTATAATTCTGTAACTGTTCAATTTCTACCAAACCACAAAAAGGTTTGAAGTTTGATGGTTAACCTAACCATGTACCAATTGTCAGCTTCTTCCCACAAGTGGTTCTTGTAACTTGTAGGAGTGACAAAATGTTGTTCTTATTAATTATCTAGGACCAGGTCACATACAACCAAGTACATACACCAACATTGCTACCTACCCATTGGGCATGTACAAACAGTGCCATAGCCAGCACTCAGAGCAGTGTGTGTGCCAGTGGAAATGATACATATGCATACGTACACAGGCAAGGGAGTTTAAATGGCATCAGAAAATCACAATACTAAAACACAACTTGCAGAAATACCAAGCTATATTGAAAGTTTATATTGTAGGTGTGACGTATCTCTGAAGATGACTCAGCAGTGAAGTGAGGCTATGCACAACAAGGTGGTGAAGGCACAATTGGAAAATGATCCCAATCAAGCCAATATGGCACAACAGACTCTATTGTAACTAGAAGCCACTGGTGATGTGCCAGTAAATCAGCAGAGTGGCATTAACACTAGGTGGCACAGTGATCACAGTCTATAATATTATGCATACAGCCAAACACAACATGCAGGAGATATAGTTACACATTGTCGTTTATTCAGCAATCCATCTTCTTGTTTATTGCAGACTAGTCATCAGTATAGAGTAGTGGCTAAAGGGTGGAAAATATATCACGCTAACAAGCCAGGTGAAGGATGAAGATGTACAATACAAGTATTACATTGAACCATGGGTACCAAGATGCATCTTTAAACCCCCTAATCTGTGCCAAATTTTAAGGCAATCGAATAAAATGTCTTTCAAAAAGATGAAGAAAAACAAAGAAATCAAGCTGATTTTTGAAGGCTCGTATCTCACAGTTCAAATTTGGTACATGTACTACTGAAGATGGAGGGAATTTTTGCAATAAAAATCATATTGTCTCATAAAAGCAGCATGAAGCTACTATTTGTGGAAAATCATCTTATTATTATTATTTTTCCTGCTAATAACACACTGGTGTAGTATGCCGGCTTCTCGGGCCACTCAACACACAACACACTACCATGTGTCTTGATAGGTGGTAGTGATGAATACAGGAACTTTGTATAGTGTCTATTAAAAGTTGCAAAACAAGCTTCTTTCCCTTCAACTATGCACACACACAATGTGCTTACACAGTACTACACAAAATACTTAGCTACATATCTTGTGATGTTCTTTACAATGTTATCTTCTCCCTCAGTATGTACCATCACTGATTGGACGATATGTACCATATTTTGCAGTTGCTATTGCCAACTGTATAAATATTCCTATGATAAGACAAAAGTAAACACTACAATGTTTTTACGTAATAAAATACCAGCTGTCTGTTATAGGGAAATAAGAGAGGGAATTGACATTAAAGACAGTGAAGGAAATGAACTTGGAAAGTCAAAGGTGTGTATCTCTGAGTATGTGTTATCAAGAGTTCATAATATATATATATATATATACTGAGGAGAGTGTCCTACTCTCATATACCCCTGTAGAAGGGCGTATCGTGAAGTTATGACATAACAACAAGATGTTGTGGTTTGTGACGTGTGGGAAGCCATAAAAGTGCAAGAATCATTAGCATCATTTCACACTCACGACACTCAGGATAGCTGTATTCACGAATGGCCTAGCAAGAAATGCCTACAAAGCGCCATGTAGGTACGATTGTAGTTCGGTGAGAAACGCTTATAGCTGGTTGCTAGCAACGTTGTTAGGCACACATTCAATCGATACCATGTTCAACTAATGACATCATTAATTATACGAAGAAAAACAGGTGAACTCAGAAGTGCTACGTCATAACTTCACGATACGCCCTTCTACAGGGGGTATATGAGAGTAGGACACTCTCCTCAGTATATATATATATATTGTGAAGTCTTTGTGTTATTCATTGTACGCATGTGGATGATAATTACATGCTGTTTAATAATGATACAGTATAGCTTGTCTTTAGTAAAAGCTACGCAGCCTAATATTGTGGTTGAACATAGTCTTTGTAGCTACTTACGTCCTAGCCATTTTAGCAAGAGCATAGCAACAAAATTTTAAGTGAGGGGTCTAAGAAATTTGTACAGAGTGCAAAACACATGCAGCACATGAAGCACTAATGAAGTATGCTCTATCAAAAGGAGTCTGGAGGCATGTCTCTACTGAAAAAAATTTGAAAATTGGCCAATTTTAACAGAAGTTTATTGAAAATGTGTACTGCATGAGTGCTCTATTAGAGCATCTTGATTATAACAGTAATTAAGGTCCCTCTAAACTTAAAGCTCTACCCCTGTAGCTCCCTGTTGCTATGTCTATGTATTGTAGATTTATTGGTGTTTGTAATATCACAACATTATGGGATGGAAGTAGGTGGGAAATAGTATTTTTTTAAGTGATAGGTACTGTCTGTGGATCAAGTCATCGCCTGCATTCAGCATAGTTTCCAGTTACAGATTTCTGACTCCCTGCTTCACAGGCTTACTGTTAGCCTCCTTGCAGGTCCCTAGAGGGATAGTTGTCTAAGTAGTAGTTAAAGAATCACGAGGATCTTCGTGATTTTAGAAACCCAAGGTGAAGCTGAGGTATTTTAAAGCCACGAAGATCTAAGTGGGCGGTCTCTAACTGACTTAGAAAATGATGTGGGTGTATTTATAGAAGTAGATAGATAGATTGTGGGCTGAGTAAAACATCATGTCATCATATTTCCTCTGCCTTTCATACGCCCCAGATCATTTTTGATGGCTAACAAACATCACTAGAAGTTGACCTGTGCAAGTCAGACAGTATAGTGAAGAGTCCACTGAAATTTTCAATTTTAAAAAAAGCAATCTTTCACAGGCATGGTTCTAGAGGGGGTCACTGTTTCTAAAAATTAAGATATAAGATCAATATATTCTAATAGAACAGTCAATAGGTAAATGAAGTAGAGATTGTACAGTTTATTGTAACCTTAGTGACTAAGCCTCATAAATCATTTCCATTTATCACAAAACTATCCACAATAGCTCAATTCTCCAGCTTTAATTGTTCAATATACCAACTAATCATTATATTGTCCAGGTAGCAGCTAAAAAGGCAATATCCCAGGTGGTGTTGTCTCGTATCGCCATGGCTGGACCTTCAATGAGTGAGTGACAAATTTCTTACAAGCTTCACGTGCATATCTTGTATCTCATGTAGTGCTCACCCCAGTTATAATGGAAGTATTGGAAAAGAAAACAACTATATTAAAGGTACATCATTGTAATGCTGTGTGCTACACAGCTACCTGTTGGTATTTTTGTAGCGATGGCCTGTGTTTAATGCACCTATCCAGATTTTCTTTGTTGGATTTTTGTAAGTCTGTTTATATTGTAATATTAAATACACTTATGAAATCTCTATTTAGCTTAGCATTTGCTACTCCAATGTGCTGTGCAATATTCCCACAACAAAGGTTAGTATTTTTAAATACATACACATTTTACTTGCCAAAAAGAATCCACTACACTCTTTGTTATATTAGCCATATCTTAGCCAATATTCTTCACTGTGCTAATTACATATATGGTAAAATTTGATTAATAGTTACTAAATGGAATTAGTAACAAGGAATAGACATTATAACGAGGTGGTCTTATAAACAAGGTGGTCGCTAAGGGAGACAGCAGAGGTGGTTAGAAATTGGAGGAAGAGGGCTAAACTGTTGTACATGGTGCATGAAAATGTTACATAGTTTTAGACTTTCACACAAGCCGGAAACAGTGCTAATGGAAACCAGAAACAGAAAATGGAAAACGAAAATGGTCAAAACTTCATGTACATGTATGCTAGAGTAAAATAGTGACTCCTTAAGGACCACTTTGTGGTTGTAGCCTCTATAAATGAAGGTGTATTATTAATAATTAGTATGCTATCTTTAGGACCTATGGTTTTTGTAAAGAAGTGGTCTTTGTAACACCTCTTTACAAAGACCACATTGTAAGTTCCAAGCATGTATTTCATGATTGTTAAGACCAGGTAGGTATAGCCTTCATATCAAGCCACATTTTGTTACATCATCGACAATTTTAAATGGCACTTAAACTGCTTCCATTCTCTTCTGGTTAGAAATGATTTAAGTGAAATCAAAACAGTAGTGTTTTTTTAAGGTGTATGCCTGTACAGAACACCAGTGTAGTAATCTATACTCAATAGGTAGATGAGTCATGAAGTACCTTCGTTTTGTTATATAGTTCAATATCAGTTTCTAAATTGGAGAAAGAAGTTCAGTCAACAATCCCTTCAGATGTGAGGACTGTCTATTTTAACAAAGGATTGTAATTATTATTTGAAATATATTGAATGCTATTTATGTTTATTGCTAACTTATATTTTATATTTCTGCATATTGTTTATTTTGTATGTACATATACAGCTGTTTATTACATGGTATTTCAATCATTAAAAGAAAATACCATATAAATTTGTCATCAAGACGTTTTAGCACAGAGATTCAAGGAGTCAAGAGGGGCTCTTTATCCCTCTATCTCCCCTCCAAAAATTTTTAGCACACATGTCAGTTATGCTGTAAATGGCATGACTATCTCATTCATTTTTCTATTAAGTGACTTTCAGCTATATATACATTACATCATCAATTTTTGTCATTTGGTTGTTGTAGTTTCAACAGCAATCAAACCCCTCAATTAAATATACCATACTTGCTAATAAATAAGCAGCACATAGTATATTGAGGTTCATAATAATATGTAATATGTAGCTACTAGGTTATTTAAAGTTACTTGATGGGCCTCTTGAAGGGCATGAAATGGGATATTGCAACACTAACACTTAACTTTTTGTGTGATGGCAGCCCAGCTTTGCTGGATCATCTACAACATTATATACAACAATGACCAAACGATTTTTGGTTTGGCCAGTTGTGGCCAATGTTTGGAACATCACACTGTCCCTGCATGCAATCTGTTCTGACGTTGTGCAATAGAATATTGATCAGATTGTAAGAATGGCCATAGAGCAGTCTTCATTGGGCCAGCGAATAGACCCCCACTAAAACATGCAGCTGATGGTAGAGTATATCGGTATAATGTCATGGCACATGATGATATCTGGTTCAGCACTTTGTAAGCAGCATGCTTTTGTTGATGGCCACTTCTACGTGTTTTATTGATTGATTGATTTTTTTAGCTACAATATTTATAGGTGTAGCTATACAAGAGCATACACAAAACTACAAGCAAGCAAGTTACACAGCTAGCTATGTGATAATAAACAATTACAAAGTGCAATAAGGATACACAAACTACTATATTGTCCTGTATACTGTCCTGTATACTGTCTATTGATAATACACAAAGAAGGTCTCCAACTTGGCTTCTGAGTAAAATGCTGCCTTGACAATGTCAGTAACTGATAACCAGTACAGGAACTTGTGTACATGGCTACCGTTGACAGAAACATCAAAATATCCTTCCTTTACTTCAACTCTTATGACTATTGGAATTCCACTGTCAAAATTGAAGTGATCAGAAAGATCTATTAATTCACCCCAAGCACCTCCTTCTTTGGTGTTCAATAAAAACTGCTTGGTATTATATCAAGCGGCAATATTAATCATGTAATTCTCAGAATCTCTCATTAGAACAAACTGAACTCTGTCATTTTGTGGAGCAGTATACTTAACTTCTACTGCTACTCCAACATCGAACTCGGGCAATGTGAAATTCATCTCTCTATCTGGCTTTACTAGTTACAGTCAACCGTTTACTGCAGGACAGAGCAGTGAATTAAATGTGACGCTCTTATAAAGGTTTATATAGTACCTGCACAGCAAAAATAGTGTTCCAATACTACATATTCTGACTCCGTCTTTATTCAGTATTGGAACAACTATTTTTAAAAACTCCCTATAACGAGACAAAACGAACCTCAAATCTATAAATGACTCTAATGTTATTCACTATTTGGGGCTGTGGTCTGTTTTTGCTTGAGTCTAAGTAGAATTTTTGGACTATTAGTTCCAACACCTAAACATAGACGGAATAAATACAGTCAGTATTTATGTATGAATTATGCTGTGCTGTTTGACAACATGCAACCATATGAGTGCTCTGACCACAAAACCTTTTAGTGATAATGCGTATGTCACCAGTACACCAGTAGTTGGCCTAAAGTAGCTAAACAAGAAGACTTGTAATACCATCATGCAGCATCACTCGTTGTCTGACTTTATCTTTTACCATACTTCATCTTTTTATTTGTAGAGGAGACAGAAATTCAAGTAATACTTAATGATATTAAGCTACGAGCATTATGTTTTAGTCTATAGCGCCACATTTTTCCGCCAGACTTATTATTATGACATTCAGTGATTTATGTTTTAACTATATACCCTTCAACTATACTCAACAGAAAATCACGTAACTCCCACACTAAAAGCTAATTTCAAGAGTAACTATATATATATATATGCAGCAAGGAATTTATGTCATCAATTTTGTGCATATATTATGTACCATGCATGACTCACATCAAATAATGCCGACACTGCTGATGCATTAGTGTGTACTAATGGATACATTATTAGTACATGCTATATTACTTGTGTTCATACTGATGGACACCTGCTAAGGCAGTCTGCTGCAGACACAAAAATACATCACCATAAATTGCTGATGAAATATACACTTTTAGAGTAGCATAACTGAATGACAGCTTTTATCCTACAATAAGCCAAGAAACTGTCAACTAGTAATTTATTTTCTTTATTTATTAAGGATTTACAGCACAAGTGCCTGTGCCTGTTTCATAAAGTATGCTTGAAAAGGTTGATAAAGGAGAAAAAATCCATGAGTGGACCTGGGCAGCTACAGCCTTGAACCTGCAGCCATCTGATTAACACTCAAATACTAAAAGACACCTTCAATTGTTTGTCTGCATAAATAACTGTTTGTATGGTCTCATGCTGAACTTTATATTATTGTGATAATCATGATAAAAACTCATGATAGTGATAAAATATTCTATTGTACACAACACTAGTTGTATAACAGTGTACACGTACATTCCCTGCATGGGAACACTGAACAGTATTATTATAATATACAGTTTCATTGTCATCCTCATATCAGCAAAACCTGTTTTGACTGTTCTTTCACTTGAGTAGCTATTCAGTTTGGAGACCACCACATGTCCAATCACGTATACGTAACCAAGAAATATCTACAACAAATTATAGGCTATTGTAAAACCTTGACAGAGATAAAATACACACTACATAAGCTAACATCAACATGTATATAAAGGCATAAAACGTTACCCATGCTCATGCAAACGGAAATAATTACAGCATCCAAGCGTGGTCTCTCACTCAGCGTGGTCTCTCAATCAATTATAAGAGTTGTAAATCATATGGCCTGGAAGGCTATAAAGCTAGATAACTGCTTGTGATTTAAATTGGCAGCAGATGAAAAAATTAGGTATAAGCCACATGTGACCATATTTCCTTTTGGGCACATAAACAAGTTGTAAAATAACACTAGCACCAGATGGCTCATCAGGCACTTGCCTAGGCTGCAAGCTGTCTGTGGATCAAGTGGTATGGGATTTTGTTCTGCATTCAGCATAGTTTTCAGGTTCAGGTTTCTGACTCACAGGCTAACTTGTTGCCTCCCTAGAGGGATAGTTGGCTACACTATTTGGCTAACAATTTTCACACTATATTTGTCTTGAACAAACCAGGTCTGCTTCCTGGAGAGGAACTTCTGTAAGTCAAAATCCACACATCACTTTAAAGGCCATAGGAAGACACTGGAGTGACTTCAGACAACGTTATTATTGGCTTGGAGTGGTTAGTAAAGTTATGTTAACGTAACGTGAAATGTATATTTTATGCTATTGCAGTCCATCTAGAGCTCCTAATTTGACCTGAACTTGCCATTACGATACTCATCCATTTGAGCCACCCACCCCATTCTTCACTCCTTGTGAGGACCATGATCCAGCAACACTTGTTCGAAACTTATCTAAAACCACTGTTAAGTAAATTGTAAAGGCTACTTCTTTGTTTATAGATGCTCTGAAAGGTAATGCCTCGATATTCAGGGAAAATATGCAAATATCAAGCTTGGTGAGATATTACCATTTAATTACCATTTTTCTATGAGTGTACATTACGCTCAAAATGTATAGGCAAGAGTTAACTTTTGGTATAAGTTTTCACAATCAGGTCACATGATAGTTATTGAAATTGTAGACAATTGTGTGCATATAGTTGGCCAATCATTAATTTATTTTTGTTGTTGTTGTTGTCGTTTTTTTATTTCTATGCATGGTAATGTTATTGAGAGCTCTCTTAGTGGGTTTGATTGGTGTCATTTGAGTACTTTTGTGGGCTTTGTCAATATAGCATGATTGAGTGGCACACTTTGGAACACAATGCATATGGAAAATGTACTTTTGCTTTGAAGGTATATAAATTCATCTATACCAAATAGGCTACTATATCATCACACACACCTACATAGGTTGCAGTCACACACAATCAAGTGTAACACATGTCTCAATTATACCGAGAGTGGGGGCCCTCCCCACTATTAACTATACCACCAAATTGATTTAGTTATTGGCAACTATACATTACAAAAAAGTCATGCGCGATTACTTAAAGCTTCAAATCTCAAGCCCACACAATTCAGCTGTTCATTCCCCAAACTCCCAGCCATTACCTACTAAAAAAAAACTTATGTTAAATTTCAAGAATAATTTTGAGCATAAATCATACACAACAACTCACTCCAAATGATGCATCTGAAGCCCAGTGATAGCAATTGGCTACTCTACTCAGTAGTACTATAGTTGGATAAAAATAAAAGCACAAGATCAGCCAAACTGTAAGTACTTTTCCACAGTTACAATTGTGTCGAGGGATGTATATAAGAATATATCAAATACATCAGATTGGGATATTTCAATGTCTTGGAGTCTTGTCAGAACTACGCAGGTGTTCATGTTGTGTCAAAATCATTTATTAGTTGATTACTAAATGAGAGCACAGAGTAAAAGTAATCATTGAATAGCTGGGCTTTTTCTGAGTCAGTTGATGCTTGCTTGTCATTATAAAACATTTGAGTGGATGACGATCATGATACTGGAAATGTATTGGAACATTTTAGAATGAGCATAGGTTTGTAGTGCAAGGCATGCAACAGACATGAATACCATTCTGGAGATTAGGGGGCATGTCCTAGGAAAAATTTCAGGTGTTAGGTCTTAAACAGTCGAGATGCAATTAACATACAAATTATGACTGTTCTATTAGGGTAGTTGACTTCTCTATTGAGTATATATTTCAACCTGAATTTGATACCTTTGCAAATCACTGAAGGCAAAAATGCCTGACTGAAAATACTTGACCAGTTTCTGGAAACCTCAGAAACCCACCCTGAATCTACTTCTGCTGAAAAAAAAGGTTTGTAAGGGTTTTAAGTATATATATGTGGATCTGGGATTAATCTTACTACATGAAATCAAGTATAATTGTGAGAATAATCATATCACCATTTCCAGAACTCAGTAGTATTTCCAAGAATGGAATACTCTAAAATTGCATAACATTTAACATTGGAACGCCTGGCTCTGACTTGTTTACATTACTCTTGCCTTGTTTACATACAATCATAAAATTAATTAAATAATTAGCAAAGAAAGTGGAAATTGGTTGTCTTGAGCATTGGTGGCATGTATACGGGACATATATAGAAGATGAAATGAACATGTTAAACAGAGTAGTGGGATAGCATCCACAGAGTAGTGTTCTCACAGATGTTTTGTAAATTTTTGTTTGTTGGTAAGGAATTTATGACAGGTAGGTGATTCCAAAGTCATGATGAGTAGCACACTGTTTTGGGGTGAATCTGCTGCTGCTGCTGCAGTAGCAGAGCTGAAGCTTTGTTGAGCAGTCAACTGTATACAGATTCTATCATATTAATGGGCAATGCAAAGGTAAAAATCGCATATATGTGACCATAACAAGGTCATGGGGCTTAGCAATAATATTCAAAAATCCCTTGTAAAATTAGCTATATGTTCTGTAGCAAACTTACTAAAGTTGTTTACAATTGCTTATAATGTTTTGTAATGCACTTCATGGATTAGAGTACAAGACAACAAGTGATTATTGCTGGTAATACAGTGAGCATAGTCGGACACACAGAAAATATTTACTTCTAGAGAATAGTGTCCTCATGTGATGCTAACAACTTCTCTGCAATCACACAAGAGACCCATACATTATTAACTGGAAAGCACTAGATATACAAGGCTTTATGTAACTACTTTCTAATATACATGTTTGTTGAAATGCAAGTGTATTTTGTTTATAGTACTTTAATTGACCTGGATGTAAATATGTATGTACTTAATTTCACTACCCATCATTTTCTCAAGAAACAAATAATAATATTGGTGATCATGTCATCATGTGCATGGAACTCTATAATTATACATGACATTTCCTAGTTGCTTATACAACTTTGCCATTTAAAATATCGTTTTCATATCAGTAACACCTGCTTTGACTGTTCTTGTTCTTCCACTTGAGTAGTCAGTTTGGAGACCACCACATGTCCAATCACATAACCAAGAAATATCTACAACAAATTACAAGCAATTCAAACTGATCCACAGTATCATCATGCACTAAAGGATAATCAGAATAACAGTGCTACAACTACAAAGAAACACTTAACAGCCACCTTTTAATAAGACCATCTTCACACAGTGGTTATAAGTCAAGTCAGTCTCAAACATACTGATTATGGTGTACTCTATGACCTAAGGTGTACTCTATGACCTAAGGTGTACTCTATGACCTAAGGTGTACTCTATGACCTAAGGTGTACTCTATGACCTAAGGTGTACTCTATGACCTAAGGTGTACTCTATGTACTCTATGACCTAAGGTGTACTCTATGTACTCTATGACCTATGACCTGACACTTTACCTGCCCAACCCTGTTAATAAAGCTTCACTGTTTAAACAATGTTTATACAGTGGGATGCAGAGTTGTAAGTAGGTCAGTACTGCTGACCCGACAGTAATCCAGGTAGGACCCAGTTCCTACCTGGATGTGACCCAGTTTAATTAAAAACAAGAAGCATATGTAGGTTAACCATAAATTGTAGGGATATGAAAAAAAAATCTAATTCTCCACTCATGCATATATGGGGACACAATTAGTGGTCTAGCATAGGAATGACACCATGCATGCCCACAGAGAGTAACATACAATCCCAACAAGTGGGCATGGCTTTGTGTATTGCTAAAACACATACTCCACATAAGATTTTTGAATATGTCCACACTGCATTTGCATCTAACAGTATGAGTTGGTGTGACAATTTAGAATCTCACAATACCCAGTTGTTCAAACATGCTGCTTTTACAATAAAGAAAGTAACATACTTTTCATAACTGTCACTTTTCCCCAAGAATTATAATAACATGTTACTCATAACCATCCAGTATCATGTAATGGTTTACAAATAGAGATTGCCTATTATATATGTTTTTTTTCCAAAATCCTAATTGAACACTCACCTAAACACCACCTTAGAAGTTAATTTGGAAGTAGTGTTTGAGTCCACTATAAAAAGTACCTTTTTAAGAACTGAAATCTACCATTTTGAGCCATTTTGTTCATCTTCTTATTTTTTCCTACAGGTTAGAGCAAAACGTGAGTACTTTTGGGAATAAAAACTACATACTTTCCTTCCTATGTCTTTCTTCATGTCCATGAACTATTTTAAATGCACATTGCAATGATAACAATCATGCATTCTGAAGCAAATTTACTTCTGGTAGGTTCACTTTGCCATTGATCTTCTGACTTAAGGATATTAACCAATGTGTTAATAGCTATGTGTTTATAAGTATCCAATCTATTCATATTAACATGTTCATTTAGAAACCTTATATCGTTAATTACGTATATTACTACCACAGTATACCAATGTTGTTGGGTATACCACACTTATTATGATCACATAGCTGTAACATGTATATCAGAAGCCATACTACTGCTCACCACAGCATGCTGCCTATAGTTGGATTATATCAACGCTGTATAGTACAAAGTACATTCAATTGTAAGGAAATAATACAGTACTGTGCATGACTACTAAATAAACTAGTGTAAAAGATTAAAACTGGGAATAGAGATCGCTGAAAAAGTAAAGAAACAATGGCCAGCATGTTAGATCTCTATTTGGACTCAAAATAAACATTTATATAGAAGCATTATCAGTACTTCTCTGCCCCAGATTTATATAAAACTACTACTTTTTCCTTAGTCTCTAGCTACCATATTCATTGAGTCCAAATAGAGATCTCTGTGTGTTTAACATGCTGGCTTGTTTAACCCTTGTTTCTGTACCTTTTTCAGTGATTTCTATTCCCAAGTTTTAAAATTATTTTTACACTATTTCCATACAAAACCCTTTCACCATATGGAAAATAAAGTACATACTTTGGTGTCCACACAAGGTAAACATTACCACTATAATAAAGCAATAGTGATCCTGTTATAGCGAACAGGAATAGCTAGCATCCATGCATATTATTTTCTTGTACTTTTCCCCTTCTACACTATTCTATACGTGTAGTGGTATAAGAAGAATGCATCTTGTGACATCACAGGATAATAGTGAAATTTAATTAGGATATAAGTCTGGCTGTAACTATATTCATTTGTTTCTTTCCTGCCACTTGTTGTAAAATATTCATAGCTATGCTACTTCCATTATCTGTCTACCAAATAACCATCAAATTAATACCCATTGTCTCTGAGTAATTCTTATCTTATTTGTGATATAGCTAAATGTTTGAGAATATTCTGGGCAGTAGCATGCATCATGGATTTACCTTTGTCCAACTTTTGTGTCCCATTTCTTTTTGCTGACATCTCCAAAATGTCAATTTGTGGCAGTACATTATGGCTTCCCTATGCTGACTATCACATTTATAATTAGTCTCATGGTGCCTATCCCCCCAAAAAGGATCTACAGAATCTCAATAAATTTGGAATCTTTGTAGTACCAATGAGATTTTGCCACGTCATGTCAGTAATGACACGCAAACCATATCACCATGAGAAACAGTCTGTTTCTTTAGCAATTTCTTCTGCTGTCACTCAGTTGCGTGTGAAGCCTTGCCAAGAGAGTGCCTTCAAGACTTTGTTTCAGGAAAAAATACTTTCATTCCTCTTCCAATTTGATATGGTAAACCTTTCTGTTACTGTTTCTTCCATGAGTATTTTATATCCTTAAGGAAAATGAAGTAGCTAATTAAATAATGACAAATAGATGGCACAGCCAGTATCGATTTACAATGCACGTAAGTTATGTAGTGGTTATTAACATTTCAGTGTGCAAAAAAAATCTATGAGTTGGTGCGGACATTTTTGGGGGGGAGGGTTGGGCACCACAAGACCATTTTATAATGAGAATCGTCCATATTTTATAATGAGAATCGTCCATATTTTCTGAATTGATTGCAGAGACCCCTCTGATACTGTTCTTCATTTGTAACGCTATGTAACAGGCTGAATATAGCTTAAAACAAATCACTTCATTTTCATTAATAGTTGGGCAAGTCAGACGTAAAAATAATTAATTTCATGGCTTTCTATATTGATGTGGTATATGTGAGTTCACCAGTCATAGTTGTGTTACAAAAAAGTAAATGAGGAATTTTGAGTTCAGTTAGGGATCATTGAAATAAAAAGTACGTAGTGAAACAATTAGAGTCGCCTACACCTGCAGATATACTAGTGGACCCTGATTAACTGAATTAGGGATTAAATGTCCACTAGCATATTTGTAGGTGTAGGTGACCTCCTTTTTACTACTTTAAATTTCTATGATCCCTAAATGGATTAAATTATTTCATATGCAAAGCCCTCTATAACTACAATGTGGATTTCCTTGTACTATGATATAATCACCACATAATGGAAAGCCACAATTAACTAAGAAACTCTACAATGTTTTCATTAAAGAAAACCTACAACCTAAAGCCTCAAAATCACATATAGCCACCCACATCCACGCTTTGTCTGGTTGGCAAAAATTAAATAACTCACTCCAAATGATGCATCTGAAGTCCAGTGATAGCAGTCAGTCACTCTACTCAGTAGGACGATAATGGGATAAAAATAAAAACACAAGATCAGCCAAACTGTAAGTGATTTTCTGCAATTACAATTACCCATTATAGTTGAAAACAGACATGTTGCAACTGCACTTGTCACAGTGGTATGTCCTGCGGGAAAAGACAAGTCAAGTTTTGAAAACTCCCAGTGATTGACGACTTTTGCTCCTGGACCTGTCCACATGTATGGATTACCATATGCATTAGGTCGATAGCGGTGTATTAAGATCTTGAAACTGGCAGATACCACTCCACCCATCACCACACCAGTAATGCTAGCAAACAAGGTCTTCTTTACCACTTTACAATCTTGTGGTAATATTAGCTGTGCTAAAATGTATGTACCAATTAACATGGGGAGAAGACGAGCCACTTCTCCTAGTTCTCTTCCATAGTGTAAACAATACTCCACCAACCAACTTGGCCTATAGTTCTCAAAGTGAATGTTCCAAGTCTTCACCCAAGCATGTTGTAGTGGGTAGGGCAATTTATCCATTTCATTAAGTGGGACAAGTACAGGCCAACACTCCATACCCTTACCAACGTAGCGTAAAATACTGCTAATATCTGCATCAAACATTAATGTTATTATGAATAAACAAAAGGTGAATGCAATGCTTGACCTCCACTGTTTTAATCCTCTGAAAAATCCTGAGAAGTTGCTGGTAAGTTGATATGAAAATTTACTACTCTGTTTTGTTAAAAACATTTTACTAAATGCTTGAATGACTGTTGGTAATAAGTATACAGCTATAAATAAGACAGTAAATAGTACCAATGACAAAGGTGAACCATTGGAATTCTCCAAATCTGGGCAGGTTACTTGTAACAGAACCTTCAGTAGTAAATACGAGAGAAGTAAAATTACGACTCGTTTGTCTTCTTTCAACAAGTGGTTGACATTTATCTTAACATTACTCATCACAACTCCACAGAATGTTTTCTTTAAAATGGATGTTCCGTAACAGTAAGCGAATAGGAAGAAAAATAAAGGAAGGGACGAATAGTATCCGCCATCAGTACAGCCCCATACTATGGTGAACACGACAAAACCTGATGCGGTCCATAGAAATGTCACAAAATGAGAACACTGTAGCGCACAAGTAGCTCGAGTCTTCACTGGCCTCATGTAGCACAGTAGTTTTGCTGAACTCTTCCAAACTTCTTCGATCTTGCCTTTCGTCTTGCATATGCCTTCCGTACTTATAGCTAATCACTTATCAATGACGTATTACACACGTGCTAACTTATTATATTAATTGCTTCAGGGGCGCGCTCGGGCTATAAGTGGCGGAGGCGCTTATAATGATATGGGGGCAAGGGCCCATGATCATAATTGTAATTGTAAATTTTGAATAGAGGCGTGGCCTATACATCTAAATCATACACACAATAAAGTAGTTAGCTATAAACTTACCCATTTAAAAATCATATCGTATTATATTACTATATAGTGTCTGTCCAGCAGATTCTTAAATTGATTAGGGGAATTGGAGTCAATCACTGATTGGGGTAAAGATTAATCACCTTCCGGAGCTCCTAATCTGTATACTAAATCAACTAGCTACTAGATGAAGTTCCCAATCCGATCATAGTCAACTACTATAGACTAATCTGTAGGCTGGGTCAACTACTACTTTTCAGTACTGCTCTCTTTAGCTGGATGCATAGCTAGGGCTATCCATTTGTATATATACCTGTATCACAGCACAGTCTGCAGTATACAGAAAAGGTCCCACCATATACCTGGGGTATATTCTCAGTATATGGTCCACTAGTGGATGCAAGACTAGGCTTAATGTACTGAGCACTGCAAGACCAAGTTCATTGCTGCACTTTGCATGCATGTAGCCTTTAGACTTGGTACGACGAGTAGCCAGCAACAATGCGAAATTAAAGGACTGGCTATATAGCAGCTTGTCTATCATTTATAAACAGTCATTATAGTCCTTTTTCTTGTGACACATAATTTCAGTTATATGGAATCACTTCAGTCATAAAATGTGTTTATTAGTCTCGCAACATAGTTTTCATGCCGGTCCTTAAGGGCTAAGGTCTCCAACTTTTGGTATTAAATTCCACTGAGTCATATGGGTACAGAATAATATATACAGCTTACAAAAACTGGTATATATATGTTCAGGAAATATTTAATGGAGAAATCATATCATATTCAATAGTATCAGTGGGTAGCTGGGATATAGTGGTTTGTTCTAATAAATAGAATCTCAAAATGGAGTGGAGGTGCATGGAGTACATGAGCAGCAATGCTACTACATAGTCAGGACTAAAACTGATGAAGAGTACACCATCAGTTTTTAATCTTGTCACGTATATGGGAAAGAAGGCCTGGCGTTGTACAGTAGTATTTATTACCCACAAAGGTGGGAGGGTCTACCCCTTCACCAACAGCACATGGACAATTGTATGAGTATGTACGATCACCAAACGTGCCAGTAAAATTGTCAAGTTATAGATGAAACACTGCATGCCAGCACTGATCTGCAATCGGCAGACTTGACCCAATGAACAGCACAATGATAATCTTGTAAGTGGGGGTCTCAAGCTGCTGATAGCTCACTCAGTTACATGTAACTTAGGAGGCCTAGTATCCGAAAATATCCGAAAATATCCGAATAAACGAAAATTACTCAGTTTGCGATGGCAGGACGGAGAACCAGTTTGGCTTGAATGTGGAATCTAATAAGTTCGTCTATAGTGGAGTATCAGGGGTGGGGTATGTCAGTCTCTAGGTCAATCAGGTTTGACTAAGGGAGTCTATCATGATTTCAGCTTGATTTCAACACGACTGGATCATAGAGTCCGACAGGACTGAACAGCGATGCCATTCGTTGACGGAAGAACACTAGTGTCTCAGGCTCCGATAATTGATCTCAGTAAACCCAGGTATGACCAGTCCACCTACATTGGGAGAGCCACTCATTTCTTTGAAGTCACCGACCCCAGAAACGTATTACTCAGTACTAAACAGCTTTATAAAGTCAAGGAATTACTAGCATTGTACAAGTGAGACCAGACTAACTGTTAGTGTGATTGATAATTTGAGTTTCATGTTAGGGAAGGTAGGGCTCCAGCCAACACCACTGTTGATGACATATGGAAAGCTAAACGTCAATACAGTTCTGCATTCCATCCAGACACTGGAGAACTGATGTTCCTTCCTGGTAGAATGTCATTCCAAGTACCAGGTAACATGGTCATCACTGGACTCATGATGACGTTTTATCAGTAAGCTAACTTCCTAGCATTATAAGGGTAATTGATTTAAGGCTAACATGAAGTATTGGCCTGGTTCCTCTAAATTACAAAAATTCCTGAAATTTTGGCTCCTTTATAGCACAGCTTAAAAATCTTTTCATTCATAAAAGGTATATATGATTTTATTTGGCCAATCAAACATTTCACCATATACAGTTGAACCTCGATTATCCAAACTAATTGGGGGAAAAGGTGTTCATATAATCGAACAGTACGTAAAATTGAACATCCATACATTTATATACAGAGCTTTGCTCAACTACTCTAATAAAGCATACACTTGTTAACAAAATACCCTAATTGAGCAGTCATTGGTGTTCAGATAATCGAGTGTTCGGTTAATCGGTGTTCGGATAATCGAGTGTTCGGTTAATTGGTATTCGGATAATCAAGTTTCCACTGTATTTGTCATAAACTGTACATGTAGTCTGCTCTGACATGTTACTTTTCTTGAGAGAAAAAAAAAATCTTTTTAGCTGGTTTCTCAGAAATCAGCCTAACATGAACATATGCATACTATGCTAAACTGTGGAATGCAGCACATTCTGATAACATTGTCTTCTTATGAGAAGGAAAATTCTTTGAGAGCCAGGATAGCGAACTGAGGGAAATTGCAAGCAGTGCAATGGAACCCTTCAGGTAGTGTTCAGAGTGTAGCATTATACACTACTGGACAACTGTTACCATGGAATTCCCATGATTCTCATGAAATACCCATGAAAGTTGCACTTGGTATTTTTCATGGGTAATGAAATACCCATGAAATGCACAGAGCAAAATAATGTACCCATGAACAAGTGAGTTTTCGTGGGTTTGTATGTATACAAACCCATGAAAACTCACTCGTTCATGGGTTGTTCATGGGTACATTATTTTACTCCAGTATTTCATGGGTATTTCATTACCCATGAAAAAAAAACCGACTGCAACTTTCATGGGGATTTCATAGGATCATGGGAATTTCATGGTAATAGCATGGATCATTGTCCAGTAGTGATACTTCATAAGTACACAAAAAAATTGGAATTTTCAACTAGAGTAGGGACCATAGCACATCAATAAAAAGTACTGAAACAAGCTGGAGTAGTGCACAACATTAAATTACAGTAAAACAATAAGAAGTGTTATATCCCTACTGTGCTTAAGATACCATAAGGTAGGGATATAACACTTCATATTGTTTTACTGTGATTTTGTTTCAGTACTTTTTATCGATGTGCTATGGTCCCTACTCTAGTTGAAAATTCCAATTTTTTTGCGTACTTGTTTTTATTATCTTTTTGTAAAATAAAATGATTATGACTAGTGAACCCACTCATACCACATCAAAAGCACCACACACCCCAGCTACCAATGAAAAGTGAAATATCCTTTACTCTTCGTTGTCAGCTATGTTCAACCTGTTACATAGCAATACGAATCAAGAACTGTTTGAAAAGCACCTCTGCAATCAAAGTAGCCACTATGAAAAATATGGACGATTTCCGTTATGTAGGGAAGCTGTCATGTGCTACTGCCAAATCGACACCTTTCGCTGTCAGCAAAGATGAATGGGACACAAAGGAGGACACTGGTAAGTCCATGAAGAATACATTGTATGTACTACAGTATGCCAAAAGGAACCTTTTGGGCTGAAGCGACGTCAAACAGCCCGTAGCCTTGCAGAAGTTACGCTTGTCTGAAGGCATCAGTCAGTCAGTTACTCAGTCAGTAGAAAATTCTATTCAATAATTAAAAAAAAAATCTGTATATAGCAACTTGTTGAAAGCATTTTGGTTGATCTCAAAGCTTATTTGGGCTTAGTTTTACCTAAACAATACTGCCTCATCGTCGTCAGGGAAAATTGAGGCTGGTTTTTGGATGACATTTTTTTGGGCCACCCCCACTCCTTTGTGGTCCCTACTATACAGTACTGTTGTACTGTATGATATGTGCTATTCACTTACCACTAGCTTTGAGGTACTATTTAGATATCAACAGTATTGAAGACAACTGTTATCATGTGTATAGCTGTGGGTATGAGGGCTGAAAATCTAGTTCTTTCTTCCTACTAGATCACCCAGTGCAGTCATTTTCTGGCAATGGATGAACCAGTCATTTAACGCTGGCGTCAACTATACTAACAGAAGTGGTGAAGCGATTTCCTTAAGGTAACCACCTTGTGTAACAGAGTTCAAACCGGTTCAGTTGACATGTAACAACTCATAATCTAGTCATGCTGCATCCCAGCTTCTTTTGTGAGCCACACGCACTTATTTGGATATGTGTTACCTTCTGTAGATAAGTTTGTGTCCTTTGCTTGTGCAAATCCATATTTGTGGTCTGGCATTATAACAATCTCCTGTTATGTGATGAAGTATGTGTGCATATGCAGTATGGGTCAGAGCTTAATGATACAGTTAAGCACCTTGTAGGAGAAGAACATTCACTGGTATATGTTGAACTGTTTGTCTTTCTATTGTTGCAGGAAGTTAGCCATCCCTTACGTGTGTGCTACAGGAGGTGCTGTGACTTCAGCTCTGGCTATGAATAGGATGAGCAAGGTTGTGTGTGTGCATGTGTCTGTCTGTCTGTGTCTGTCTCTAAGCATGTATGACATCTTCTCCCTCAGTTTGTACCATCATTGATTGGACGATATGTACCATATTTTGCAGTTGCTATTGCCAACTGTATAAATATTCCTATGATAAGACAAAAGTAAACACTACAATGCTTTTTACATAATGAATACCAGTTGCTTGCTGTAGGAATCTAATAGAGGGAATTGACATTAAAGACAGTGAAGGAAATGAACTTGGAAAGTCAAAGGTGTGTCACAAAATTGTGATCACAACTAGCTAGTCATTACTTGCTGCAGGTAGCTGCTAGAAAGGCAATATCCCAAGTTGTATTTTCTCGTGTTATGATGGCAGCTCCTGCAATGTGTAAGCTGTCACTTATGACAACGTAATCACGTGTTACTTCTCTGGCTTATTCAGTGATTACTCCAGTTATAATAGAACTCCTTCACAAGAAGACAACCATATTGAAGGTACAAGAACTGCAGTATTAATGTGTAGTGTTGTGGTTTTACTACTTAGCGATGGCCTGTACTTAATCCATCAATCCAGATTTTCTTTGCTGGCTTTTTGTAAGTATACTACTACCTTCTTGTGTTTGTCATAATGTCATTGTATACAGTTTGATGTTTGCTAATCCACTATGCTGTGCAATTTTCCCCCAACAAAGGTGAGTGTCCATCATGTACGTAGGATGCTTGTCAGATACATACACATTACAAACTGTGACTTGTTGCCTTTTTTTGTTAGTTCAATATCAGTTGCTAAACTGGAAAGAGAAGTTCAGTCAACAATTCCTTCAGGTGTGAAGGCTGTTTATTTTAATAAAGGATTGTAATAGCTAGAGTTATTTTGATAAGTTTGGCAATGTTGTACTACATTTTGTTTGCATTATAATTTTTCTACATTCTTCACATTATAGTTACATGTTTCTGGCTCCCTGTGTTCACAGGCTTTATGCTTTTCACAGTTCCTTAGTGGGATAGCATTCACAGAATAAAACCATTTGCTGGTAAGAAGTCGATGTTAAAGTACAGATTGTATGCAGAAAAGATTTCAGATCTTGGCTGTTGTGGCCTGCATGTTGCTGGAGATCAAGTTTTCATGTTATAGTTACATGTTTCTAACTACCGGTATTCAAGTGCCTTCTCACAGGTCCCTAGTGGGATAGGATAATGCATTCAATTTTTATGTACATAATGCAAACTTCATCTAAATGTACTTTTTACCTAATACTTTAATATAAATCTTGAAATCAATTGAGAAGCCAGCGGTGTTGATGTTATTACATTATGAAAGCTTTACAGTATAATATGTATTTGAATTTTTGTTATGGATGGTAGATCTGTGGGGTGCCTTTTAACCGCAAAACCATGTCAGTTTCCATTGGCTACAATGCAGTATATGATCTTAATGGTAAGTTATGTGCAGCTCCTTTAGGCCACCAACTAGATTTCCTGTTACTGTCCTGCCTAGTATTATATTTGTACAGTAAAAAGCAAGTGCCCTACTCATGGATCTGGGGGTTGAACAATTTAACTGGAGGTACAAATAACAGTGATGAAACTCAATCAATTGAATACATATGTATACATCTGTAGCTGTTTATAATATATTATTGTGATGCGTACAACTAATTTTACAAACCCAAAAAAAAACTGATAGTATTAGCTTCCAATTCTATAGGTTTTAACTCTCCCTTTCTTAAGACACTGTTCCAAATATCATAATTTTCATTTTGGGGTTCTGTATAATATCAGTTCAAAGCATATTCATTCCAAAATAAGTTATGCAACTACTAGCATGCACTCAAATATTCATAGCTAAGTGTCATTCACTAATAACTAAAGTGATCATTTCAGAGTTAAGAATATAGTACCGTTGCTTGTGCATGAAGGTACCAAATGGGTCACAATCAGATGAATGCATAACTACTCTTGCAGAGTTCAAAATAACAGCCTGTCATTTTCTGACCCAAAAACCACAATGACCAACCAAATTGAAAATGGGTCTGACATTATGAGCATTTAAAAGGTGATATAAATTACTATTATGTATACATACCAACAACTGATCCCGACCATGTTGCATGTTGGTCTGTCGTTTTGACAGATCATGTAAGAGACATAATGACCACTACACTTGTATAAGAGGCAACTTTAACTTAATACCCAGCTACTTGGCCTGATGGCTTTATAATGTCCTACATAAAGCCATGCAATGTTGGTCTGTAATGCAGTGTTTGCTGTCCTTCCAGGCTGTGCCATTTTCACAGAGCAATACTAATAAACTTGCGTAAATTGATTCTGTGTATGTGGTGGGTTGTCTGAGACGGCATTACTTGAGATAGTTAAAAATCAACACATGCCAAATGTAACTTGGTAACATCGAAAGAAACGCTTCTTCATTTTGTAACCTCAACATTCATTTCTAAATTACAATGAAGTTAAAAGCCACAATTATTTGGTTAGTGTTAAATTTAACAAATAGTATTACTGACATTTGATTACAGATTTCCATATAATCATTCTATGTGTAAAAGTGTATGCTGCAAGTGTTGAACTGCTGTGCTGAGTGTGGTAAGGTCCTTCATATTTCTCCACCCTTGATGTAGAGCTCCAATGGACGTTGGAATCCTGAAATAGAAACAAGCAACATGTAAAAGATGAACAAGATGATTGTACATACAAAATAACAATCTTTTGTTGTACAAATATCAAAACAAAATGTTGAATTACAGATATGTGACCAGATCTGTGAAAACCCGACACAATAGTGCATTTGTTGAATTCCTATTTATTAAATATTTATAATCTGCTTAGCCAAGTACACCTTCTGGCAAAGTTTCAGCCTCATAAGTCAATAACCTTCGGAGTTACAGCCCTACAAAGTAGCAACAACAGAAAAATCGATTTATACAGCAAGTATAGGGAAAATAAATTACAGTTGTTTACTAAAACAGTTGTAACTTACAAACGGATTTACGTAATGGGCTGAAATTTTCACCATCGTGTTTGCCATGGATAGGGGAATCATTTACTGGGTAAGTTTGTCCTTCTATCACCTTTCTTCACTGCATACAAAGGCAAAATTTGTGAAAAAAATCAATTGCATACGATCACTTCGATGTGATGTAAACAGACGCTCATAATTTGTGTATCCTTGGGTCTACTGCAACGAAACAAAGATTTTCCAACTCCTCTTGAGTTTTTATTGTTAGTCCCTTCCTTCACTAAGAAAGAGGCGTTCCAAAATTTACTCTCAATAATATGCAAATATTTCACCCAATTGTTTTCAATGCTTTATACTGGAAATTCAGGCTTGTGCGGGTTTTCGCAGATCCGGTCACATATAAAAACCTTGCTAAAAAATTAGAATACATTGTACGTGAGCCTAATGGTTTGTGCACTAAACCTCTTTGGGTACTGGGATACCTTCCCAAATGATGAACAACAATGGTATGATAAGCCACTGTTGAGTTCCATGAATAGGATATAGCCAAGAAGTTATTCTATGTAGTATATTCTGCAAATACAATAGTGACATGTACCCTTCATGTGGACCACATGAGACTAGAACACAGCATGAACAATAACTACAATTGGCCGCCATGAAGAATTTCCATTCAGTGCTACTGCACTCCTTCAATGTTGCACCCCATCTTACAATCTCACAAATGTAACTAACACTAAAGTGTTTTGTAGTGCTGACTATGCTTCCTACCTTTGTATCTATGTGTGCCATTATCGCATGTATGCAGAAACAATGGCACTCCGAAATGTTTGTAAAGTTATTACAGTGGAACCTCAATTATCCGAACTAATTGGGGGGGAAAGGTGTTCGGATAATAGAAAGTACGTAAGATCGAATATCCATACATTTATATACTGAGCTTTGCTCAACTACTCTAATAAAACATACACTTTTTGACAAAATACCCTAATAGAGCAGTCGATTTGGTGTTCGGATAATCGAGGTTCCACTGTACATACTCTTGTCATACCACTAGTGCAACCACAGCACAATATGTTAACATGTACATGGATAATTTACTTCAATCATACTCTTGAGAAGTCACCAGCAGTAATGATTACACTTCACTATTTACCTTTTGATGGGTTCTCTGGTACTCCCAATGGTAAACACTCAGTAAAGCCAACCTCAGGACTGAGTAAGTAGTCACTAAACTCTTCTGGCTTGAATGAGATGCTGGAGTAGTTTTGGAATATCTCATGCTATGAGGGGCAAGGAAGATACATGAAAATTTAAATTAATAGCCGACGCAAGAAATATAGCAGCCAGTACGTACGTATGCATTACTTCCTCTTGGAGTAAATATGCAGTAAATTATTTATAGCATTTTGTTTGCCTCCTTATAAAGAGTAGCCTACGGGGCTTGCGTGCTATGTGCATTTCATTATCTTGCCATGAAAGAAAACAATTTTGCCAAAACTTAATGCCTTCCTGTTAAGTGCTGCTAAAGTACATATAGAGCTAAATCAACACCTTGCTAATTGATGGCGAACACATTGAGGAAAGTCCCAATACCCGTACGCCAGTACATATGTATGCAAGTATGACAGCGAATTTAACGGTATTGTTATTCACACAAAAAATCTGAGCTGTATAAAAAGGGCATGGCTTTCAAAAAGCTTGGGTGAAAAGCTATGAAATCAAAGGTGGCAGCCATTTCATGATATGGATAATAATAAATTTTAATAATAGCCTTTTTATTACCATTAACATCACTGCAGCCATTTCAAGGCTGCCACCTTTGATTTCATAACTTTTTTCACCCAGGCTTTTTGAAGGCCGCACCCTTTTTATACAGTTGGGCTGTTTTTGTGTGGATCTTACTTCTTTTTGTAGTTTAAATAATATATCCAAAACAGGTTTGTTTTTACACAAATCATTGTTCTTATCTACAGATGCAATAAAGATGATATGATCAAACTAGTGCTCTACCAATACTAAAAAATACCTACTGATCTAATACTAAAGACAATTTATACTGATATTTATTTATTTATTTATTATTTATACTGAGTAATCAACCCTACTGGTATGCTCAGGAAAAAAGATAATTACAATATACAAATCAATTATCTAATTACAAGTGCAATAATGTGATTGTAAAAGTGATGAGTCAATATAATTTTGTACTTGCTTGTTCATGGCTATACAAAGTTGTAATATATATGTAGTGCTTGTATATATTTTTAATATGTGGAGGTCCCTGGTTCAAATGCTGGTCAATAACTTTTTTCAACATTTTCATGCACTTTTTTTACCCTGTGGTGACTGTTCTATTAGAATATTTCAACCCCACCGTTTACCAGTTGCTTGGTTTTTGCCTTGTAACTCTATAGCTGTTAATGCGATTTCTTTTAAACCACAAAAGGTTTGAGCTATGATGGTTAACCTATATGCATACCGATTTTATAAAGCTATTCCCAAAAGCGGTTTACCTTGTAGGCACGACAACAAGTCACGTTTTTCAATGTAAATAATCGTCCATAGCTCTATGACTATTAATCAGATTTGCACTAAACTTGGTACACAATTGTGCTGCAAAATGTTCTTAAAGTGAACCAAGGCTCAAGACAATCAAACTACGCAATTGCATTTTATAATGGTTTTTGTAAAGTGTGCGAAAAGAATAATCTAAGCTCCCCGAGCCTCCTAAACAAAGGGGAGAAAAAGAAGAAGAAATTAAGCCAGATTTTGAAGGCTTATATTTCATGATTGCATTAGGCAATCTTGCTCAAATTTGGTATGTGGGGTGCTGAAGGTGGAGGGCGTTTGCAGTATAAATATGATTCCAATGCACGCAGCTACGTATGTGTGAAAATCGCATCTTGTTTCTTTCTGTAAATATACTCATGGTGTGGTACACTGGATTTCTTGGCCGCACGACACACTACCATGTGTCTTGATCAGTATTGTTACTGTACAAACAATTTGTTTACTCTTCAAGTTCTATAATGGATTCCAACATGATATGTTAAAACCGTAGTAGCCTATTAGATAATACTGAGTACTTACCGTTAGATACCTCTTCTTGGCATATGATGAGAAGGGTTGTGGCTCTAATACGAACATTCCTCCAGGTAGCAGACTGGAGTAGACTCTCTTGAACATCCTCTTGATGCCACTGTCCCCCCAGTTGAGGTGGATCCACTTTGTCAAACTAAGTGCCAAGATCACATGATGCTTTGGTTCTTCCTCAGCCATTGCAGAGTCATCAAGTGGAACAAAATTTTCCTACAAAGAAAACACACAATTCAATACAAACGCAAGAATAAATGTCATACCAGAGGAAAAGTATATGAATACATAAACGTACATTTATGAAGTGCCATAGGAGTACTATTACCTTTTTTGCCAAAAAGGACAAAACTCTTCAAATAGTGCTGGACACCATTATTATTAGCTGTTGTGCATTAAAGCACTTCTTTTACAGTGTAGTTTTTCCATGTATTTAAGAATGTACTGTTGTTGCTACAAAATGGTGATAGGCGTTTTGACATTTGAAACGTTATTAGCTAAGGCCCATTCAGTAGTAAGAAATTTTGAACAAGAAATTAAGCTAACCTGTTTAAAGCTGATGTTGTTAGGAAATTCTCCAGAAGATTCATCATTATTAGGAATTGCAATTGGTCCATACACTTTAGAAAATGACTCTGGAAACTGTATCAGCCCCTCTCCACTAGCTGATGGCAGTGGGATGACTCTTATCATGTTCTTCTTTGCAATTCTTATCAGCTCACCATCAATGTCAATACCACAAATTTTCTTAGGATTAAAAGTGCGAGCCATTTCTATGGTAACTTGCCCAGTGTTACATCCAATATCCAGCACACTTTTACCTTCAAACCATTCTTTCTTCATTAACTTTAATCTGCTATCTGATGCAAAGCTTCCATTATTGCGATACCCATAGTACCTGGTGTAGTTTCCATAACGGAACTTGGATCCTTTTCCTTTCTGTAGTTTGGCTGATACTAATGAAGTATTATCATCATTGGATCCTGATGTAGCAATACCACTAGTACTGTTAGATACACGTTCAGTAGATACCTGCTGGTCTTCAACTTTTACCCTACTGTCATCTACTGCTGAAGTTGTCTGAAAAGCATCGTCAGATAGTACTGCCTTACTTTCACTTTGCTCTGGACCTTTGGATACTGAGCGAGTTCTCTGACTTTTTGAACGCTTTCGTCTTTTCTGTTTCTCATTTGAATGACCCTTCTTGTGATCTTTAATTGTTCCTTCCAAATTGAGGGGGTCCCTTCTCATGTGTGGAGGGAGCGGTGATGGTTGTTGCTGTGGTAATGTGGGTGATGGCGGGCATGTTGTACAGTCATGACCAGATCCACTTAAGCCTTCTAAATTAAGGGGGTCATTTATAGATCCCCCTAAATGAAATGTCAGTTCAGCTGGGCCCTTTTTCTTGTGCTTTTTGCTAGCACTTTTGCCGTCCAACTTGAAGTTACGTGAATTGCGTCTTTTCTTTTTTGACGCAGGACTCACTCCTTCTGAACTTCTACGACGCTTAGCTAGTAGCGTTTCCTCTCCGCTCGACTTTACTTCTCCGTCTTTCGTACTCGGTTTAGCTTCCTCGTCCATGATATAACTCAGTTAATAAAACAGTACAAGCACTCTTCGTTGCAAACACAACACCGACTCCTCGTGATCCAGTTGCGTTGAGCCAACGTATGATGCGTATTAGTTAGAGTAAATAACATTGATGACGTCGTTCACCGTCCAGTGGGCATTACATGGAAACTATTTCAACTTGTGATCGAGCTTGAGAGTACCTCGGAGATTACCTTCCACTGAATATCGATACGTATAAAGTAAGGGTCAGTATATGTATCAGCTTATGCATTTATTGTTGTATGCGTATGTGTGTAGTGCGAGGGGTCCGCCACGACCTTAAAATCCTGTACGAGATTCCGAATCCCACGAAATTTCAGGCAAGATTCCGGATTCCAAGAAATATTTAAATTATACTGAAATCCAATTAACAAAATTAAAATCCTGTACTCAAACAAAATTAATGACACGCTAGCCCTACAGCAATGCGTGGAAAGGTAACAGCTACCTCGAGCTACTCTCTTGGATGGACGATCAGTGCCTCGGACACTCTCCTCGAATGCCGGCGAGCTCAGACAATGCTGCTCAACTTCGTGTTCAACTCGCACCTAAACGAGCACCTAACTCGGCACCTAAACTTCATTAGCTACTCATTGTAGACTTCGCTGTACCTGGGATAGGCTCTGGATTCGCCTTGTGGTTCGCTGTTAATCGGAGACACAACTACAGACTCGGCAAAACTCGAGACTCGACTATTCAGCAGTTCGACTGTACACTCGTGCTCTGTTGAATCCATAAAAGCTCTTAAACACCTATATAGACACAGTAAGTTTAAAGCGAAGTGAAATTAACAGCTCAACGCAAGTTATAACAGGCCAACAAGCTTATAGCTGCATCTCGAGCTGCATACCACGAGTTGCACGCTATTAGAATATCCGGAATTATTCGGAAATTCACGGACTTTAATCAACAAAAAGATTCCAAGACAAGATTCCAGATTTTGTGCGAGATTCCGAGGGATTCCAAATGACTTGTACGGGATTCCAGCCCGTGACGGACCCCTCGGACTCTACACTCGTGCTCTGTTGAATCCATAAAAGCTCTTAAACACCTATATAGACACAGTAAGTTTAAAGCGAAGTGAAATTAACAGCTCAACGCAAGTTATAACAGGCCAACAAGCTTATAGCTGCATCTCGAGCTGCATACCACGAGTTGCACGCCATTAGAATATCCGGAATTATTCGGAAATTCACGGACTTTAATCAACAAAAAGATTCCAGATTCCAAGACAAGATTCCAGATTTTGTGCGAGATTCCGAGGGATTCCAAATGACTTGTACGGGATTCCAGCCCGTGACAGACCCCTCGGTGTAGTACTCAGCTGTCGGGATCAATAGTGTGGTTAGGCCAATGAAACTTGATTACCAGTTCCTCGCTCAGATTTGATGCGGGCGGTTATTATTCATTATTCATTATTTTCTAAAAGTATAACACACATCTCAAACATGCAAAAAGTGAGTCTACATTGATTACTCTTGCATTAAATAGCTAAAATACGTTACTAATCCGTATAACAAGTGATTTTTCAATTAGAGTATAGCTCATTGCTCCATTATAGTAAAAGTGACTGCTCTATTAGAGTATTTCAATCTGAAATACCAATAATAAAATTCCATGCAGGTGTATCAAAAGCATGCGGGCGATTACGCGAAACTGGTAATCAAATTTCATTGGCCTTATCTACAGTATTTTCAGCTTTCCTTTGTAAATAATTAAACTATAGCATGCATTGGAAACTTGGAAGTGCTTTAGAGTCCTTACTTTACATTATCATACTTTCGCACAGTTTGGAGAGGGGGATTACACAAAGACTCAAGGCTGCAATTGTTTATAACCTACAGAAGCAACTAGTCTGGCGTGGCCACCCCTTCGCATAAAAAGGAAGGGTCTGGTCACTCTAGCATACAAAATTTGTAGCCTGTTACCGAAAACAGGTAACACCAATCAGATCGCGTTGTTGGTAATTACTGAATTTTTGTGACGTTTCTTTAGAAGTTACCATAGATACTATGGAATTATGTAATAAGTGAAAGAGATTATCGCGAAGTTTCATGAAGATGAGATAATGATTGAGGCTGCTGGTAGTCGTCTATACGGTGTAACTGAGATCTGCTTACTTTGTATGGTTGTCAAATGTGTTATTCTTGTTGCCATTGTTGTGATGTCATTGTTTAATTACATTCCACCGCTACAAATTTGTAATGCTAGAGTGACCAGACCCTTCCTCTTTATGCGAAGGGGCGGCCGCACCAAACTAAGAAGCAACTTAGTGTAGCTAGCTAGTACTCACATTGTGCTGTTAGGTCCAAGAGTTGGTCAGGCAGTTGTCCAATCAAGTAACGTCATACTCAAGCATTGCTGCATATATACTAGCCAATGGGCAAGCAACTGCTCATGAAATTTACTTTCCTTTTGCTGCAAATAAATGCTATAATGGCACTGTTAAAACTACTAATGGACATGCTAATATAATACTGGTTTAATTTTCTCACGTTGAAAAGGAGCGGGTTATGTATTGTAACCATTAATATGACTATAACCACTATATATGCAGGAGGAGTGTTTATGAATTGCATACAAACCTCATGGGTGTGTTATAAGTGTTTTGTGGTATTAGTGTGTGAGTATATCAAAGGCAATATTGTAACAACACTGATATAGCTACTCAGTATTGTGGCATTATCACCAGTATAAATGTTTGAATGATAGGAAGGATATACAGTGAAGTTATCAGTATCTGTTAATTTACAGTAGCTACCATGTAGCAGGGGTTGTATGTGCACAGTCCAATTGCAAAAAAAAAATAATAATAATTCTGTTGAAAGATTGAAATTCTTATATTTGTGAACAGTGCTTTGCTGGACAAAGTTTTCAATAGTGTTCAAAGATAGCATGCGTAATGTTACATTCTATCAAACGTATGCTTGTGTGAACTAGCTATAGGCGAGTGTTTGCTGAGATGGTCGCATATATGCTTAGCTATTAATAATTACCCTTTATCACTTGGTTTGATGATTTGAATTCTATAACACTATCGGTATAGTGTATAACACTGTCAGTACAGTGATCTGCTGTTTTTTTTATGAAATAGCACTAAGAGCTCTTGTAATGGCTTCTTCATTGCAAACAAATTTTGGAGCACACTGTTTGTTGGTTGGAACATTTAATGCATCCACACACCATGATACAAAATTATGAACGTACATTGGCAACCATCTGTGTTTGTGGACAAACTATTTATCAATGTAAAGCATGACTAGCACAGGTATGCCATTGGGAGCACTGCATAGCACTACAAAATCCCTTGAACAAACCTATGTAAGGATTTTCATTTCATTACTTAGTTTTTGAATGTACAAGTTTTTTTTTGCAAGTCCTAAAATGATAGTTCACTGCTTTTTTGATTATTTAACTTCAGTATGAGTGAAAATAATATCAGTTGTAGTAAATATACCAATTCGAGGGTAGCTGCTACAGTGCAATAACAGTAAAAACGTTTTGAGTCTATTCATGTGTATACTGTTTATGATGTTTCTGTACTATATATAATTGCTATATTTCCCTAAGTACATTGTAACACATATAGCACACACACATACACAATGTAACAATACAACTATATGGTGTAATGGCACAATCATTTTTGTGTTGATGAACCGTTGTATTGTTGATTGATATTGAGTTGTATATATGATGGTGTACCATTTTGGGCAGTGCCCATCGTTTAGGGAGGAACCCTACTAATCAGTTACCGTACTGTTTGATTTCACAAAAAAGAATCATCTGTATCAGAAAACTTCTTACTTAATGTTGTGTACAGGTAGAGAGGTGACGACAAGTGTGAAGGAGCAAACAAAGAATGGATGATATAACGTATTGATAAAGTAAGCACAAATGATGATGTTACTTTTTTGCGCTAAGATGGTAGAGTAGATGTACAGGGAGGGATTGACACTGCAAAATGTGTAGTGCAATGTTAGAATAGCATATTAACCTTATATGTGGGCAGAACTTAAGGTTAACATATTAATCGGGTTGACCATGCTGAGATTTCCTTATAAGAGAGAGCATTCTATTTTAAGCGTCTAACACATGTATACTAATACAAGCATCCTGATTATAAGGTGTTTACATTTCAGGATGTTCCTCATTTTCATTGACAATAACTGAACTGTTAATCAGTAGTTTCATAACTACCTTGTGTAGTACCAACAGCATAGCTATAGGTAAACCAAGAGCAAATGACCAGGTAGATAGCTGTGGAATCTAAGCAGCCAAGAAATAATGACAGCGGCAACATTGTATTTTCTTGGTTGCCATCTTTGATTTTTTTTCCTGGGTGATAATCACCCCTTGTCACATCCCCCAGCACTATACAGCACTAGACAAAAAGATTACACATTCAAAACGATTACACATTCAAAACGATTGGCCATTTTTTTGAAGGCTACATCTGGTTATCATTAAGTACGATAGTACTTAATAAATAGGGATTTGATAAGAAATCATATGGCTTCATAAATTTTCGTACTTCTGGAATATATTAATACTGCTGTAATGATGCTGTACCTTGATTAAACAAAGTGAAAAGTTGAATGTTTCGATGTACAGTGAGTTTTAAAATTTTCAAAATTCACCTCTGCCTGCCTGCTGTAAGACCCGGTTGCGCTAGGTGTACGGCTCCAGAAATTTCAGACAACCAAAGTAATGACGGAAGATTCATGAATCTGTTGTTCCAATTACGTTCTGTCCACTGCACCATGTTGTTTGCTTTCATTTTGTTTTTCTCGAAGGATAATTTATAGTTGCGGGTAAACAGGTGTAGTACCCAAGGAGTTGTCTCTAGCATTTATTAATGCTGCATGGGTAGTTGTTTTATAGTCTTACCAGTTACCTTTTTTTGCGAGATAGCTAGCTAATAATTCCTTTGACGGACAGATCCACCTCTGGATTCGGATCCAAACTTCTAAAAGCGAGGGTCCCACTCTTAATGGTGGACTCTCCAGCAATGTTTTACTGTTAAACCATCAACCATTAGAAATGCAGCTGAAGCCTTTTTAACAGTTGCTGTAATAGACAAAACGATACTTATTTTTAGAGGCGCTTACTGCATATGAAAGTAAAAGATAGCTGCTTCAAGTGATATTTATACTATGCGGAAAACAATATAGCTAGCTAGCTAGACATAAAAAGTAAATAACTAGCTATTTAAAAATTTTTAAAGGAAATAGGGATCGATATAATATAGCTACATGCTACAAAAAGTAAGGAAACAAGCTCAAAAATATTATAGTTGAAATGAGAAATGATCCAGCAGTAAAAAGTAAGGAAACAAGTTTAAACGACTACTTGCTGAAATGAGACACACTTTAATGCCTACTTTTGGCTAGCATCTTGAAGTGAGACCATCAAATTAGCCAAAAGTAGGGATTAAAGTGTGTCTCATTTTAGCAAGTAGTCGTCTAACCTTGTTTCCTTACTTTTTACTGCTGGATCATTTCTCATTCCAGCTGTAACATTTTGCATGTAGCTATATTATATCAATCCCTATTTCCTTTTTAAATTAATTTTTTTTAAAATAACTAGTTTATAAAGGAGTAGTTACGTATAAGGTTTCTGCAGCCAAGGTTATAAATTGTGGGTAGTCAAGCCCACATCAACCGAGGGCTCTAAATAGTGTAGAAATCGATGTCGACCTAATTTAGAATTTTCCTAGGTTAAGAAAGAGTGAGAGAAAGTGGCAAACTGTGTGTCACAGTGCTAGCATTGGGATTTATGCTTAAGTTTTGAGTTGAGTCTCGTCAGTGCCACTGCACTGGCGTGACATTCATAACCATTGTGTGACTATAGTGCCAGTATTAAGTAGTTGCTATGCCAAGCTAGAAAGATACTTGTCTTGTCCAGTAAGTAAGCTATTAAAAACAAATCGTGAGTGCTAGCATCAAGATTTATTGTTTGAGTTTGTTGTGTCAGCACCACACCGTGCCGGACATTGGTATTGAATGCCTAGCTCAATGCTAATGATGCCTGTCTTGTCCAGAAAGTAAGCTATTAAACAGTAAGGACATTTTGTTTTTGGCTTTGCCAAATTTTGTTTGATGAATATAGTTAACAACTACCAGCGAGACCACACATTACTAACTATGTTTTTAGTAACCCCGCCACAAGTTTCTATTGGATTTAGGGGATATTGCATAAAATTTTCTTAAAATAATTATCGTGTTGCTGTTGTTTGAGACATTCGTAGTCCTTTATACAGCTTTTGAGACTTCACAACCATCTGCAAAGGCTAAAATGGCAATAATGAACAGTGAGACACTACTAAGAGGTGATTGTTTGGTGCTTGTGCCTGCTTCAAATATATAACAACTAATAAGAGAATGTGCTCTCCAGCCCCCGCCCAACCACCTACAACTTAGCTTGCCCTTGCTAGCTCCTGGATCCGCCTCTGTATTGGTACTGCAAATCATACCACCCCAAGGGAGGGAATCCATAAACAACTTTCATGATAGGTACATGACGCTTGACAAATATATAATTAGTTTTGGGAAGTTTTGTTAAGCAGATGCACTTATACACTCGTTTAATGTTTGTACTCCACCATTTGCTTCTAGATCCAATCTCCTAATGATTTTAGCTCTCGTATATTGATTTAGCCCTGTTCCCCTCTTCCACTGACAATTTACGACATACTTGCTCAGTATTTCTGAGATAAAAGTGGATTTAGATTGACTATATGTACTCTGTATTTACTGTATCACACAGTAGAGTAGTACTGTATATTAGAGATTTATACTTTCTCAAAAAAATTTTTGATCATAAGCCAGCCTCACAATACCTTCAGTGTTGGTTAGGTACAATCAAGCCAAAAAGCACTTCCAGTAGGTTGTTACAAGTTTTATTCAGTGGAATTTTCAGGTAGAAATATATAAAATAGCTGAAAACAAAGCAGAACAGCCACATCACTTTCAGTAAATGATAGTTGGGGCATGCATTCAGTCGTGATTTCCGTAGTGACTGGTTCATCAGTCATATTATAAAAAGTAAGCAAACAAGTATTATTTACATTTGAGCATAAAAATAAAAAACAAGAAACATGGAGGTCACGCATCTGCACCTACAACTATACTAGTAGGCCAACATTTAATTGCTGTCAACAAGCTGTATATGACTATACGAAGCATGACTTATAAATGTTCGTGCATTAGCATAGCTGCAGGTGCAGATGCATGACCTCCTTTCATTCATTGCTTTATGATCCCTACTAAAATTTCTGATTTTTCTACTTGCATCACTTGGACCCAAAACATGCCTTTTCATGCGTGTACTGCAGGAGAGAGTATGAACTCACCTTAAAGAGCTGTCCAGCTTCATTGAGTCTCTTTTCTGAAAGGTGTTGATTTATGTGTAGCTCTTTGATGTCTTTGTGCATTGGTTAGTGCATCGATCACGTAGTGTTTGCAGGCAAACATTTTAAGCACACTTTGTCACTGGGGGAGGTTCCAGGAACACTGTATGGTATGTCACCAAATGGTTGGGATGGACCAAGAACTGTTTTCCACTTGCATTTCCTAAAGCATGCTGTTCCCGAACATCCACTACTGTTGATGTTAGATGATCACTATACTTTAGAGTTAGATAAGCAGCTACAACAGAAAAATGTGTTTGCTCCCACACCACTGCTGATAGTCATCCACTGGATACAAGCTATTTTGGTCCTGTGCATATAATGTTGAAAACTGAAACTTGGTGATCACTCGTCCAGGGTTATCAAACAAATACTGATGACAGGTTTCAAATCAAACTGTTTTCAGTCTGGCCTGGAGCAAGGGGATGACAATTACCAATGTTGTGTCACAGTTTCATGGTGCTAGTATGTATATATCCGTTTTCTCCAAATGTACAGTAATTCTTGATAAGCTTCCTGCACAAGGTGGGGCGCCTGATCCACTACCGATTTCACAAAGAGATGCTGTATTGTCACTTGTCAGAGAGTTTATACAGTACTACCATACTGTATGTTATAGAACTTTGCGTGGGCAAGATCAAAGGAAATAGTGTACTTTAAATCATAAAGTACACTTTAGGGCAAAAAGTGCTTTATTGCCCACAAAGAGTGCTTCATTGCACCGCAAAGAGTGCTTTATTGCAATAAAGCACTTTTTGTGGGTAATAAAGTAGTTGCCCGTGTGCTCTAGTACTAGCTAATAGCCTGCGGCGCTCACACTAGTATGACTAATCACCCAAGCCGGTGAAGGCTGATACCCCTCGCCACGCTGAGTGGTCAATCACCCCAGCCAATACAAGTTCTACCATTGGTTTGCTTTTATAGACATACCTAAATGCTGCGATGATGGATGGGAGAAGGTAACGTTGCTGTTACATTTGTTAATGTAAATGGACAAGTCCTGGAGACATCACCATGTGTCACAATAGAACCGATTGTGGGATGTGAGCAAAACCTGCCATAATATGTGATGAGCGTCTATCATGCCAAACTATGGTGAAATATGCGTGAGTTACTTTGTTAAACTAGTTTGTGTGCATTCGGGCTGCTAATAGTTCGTGCAACGTGTGTTAATTACGAGTCCTAGTGCATGGTGAAGCTACACGACTAGAAAATTCCATAAATCATTTAAAGTATTGCCTTGCTCGTGCTATATGAAAAATAAAGCTTGGCCTCGATGCAAATAAAGCACTCGGCTTCATCTCGTGCTTTATTCTTGGCCGTGCACCTCATACTTTATTTTTCATATAGCACTCACGGCAATGCTTTAACATTATACATACAGTACTACCATACTGTATGATATTCATGTGTACTGGTGATGACCAATTGCATATGTTAGCAATGAAGTTTTTCCTTCCTTACATTATTTTGCTGTGAACCCTTGATAACAGGTATTGGACACTTCATGTTTTGTAGATTGATTGACTAAAGTAATTTTAAATTGTAGTAAGTGGAAATATGCATAAGTGCACCTAACTCTATGTATGCCGAAAAAGTAATTTAAGATAGAGCAGTATTAATAGAACATACTTACTTGTTTCTATAAAGCTGTTTCGGTATGTAAGGTACCTTGGATAATGATAGTTGTATTTGAAAATGTTGCATATGTATGAGTGCTCTGATGTAGAGTACCTGAAACATCTGATTTGGGTCATGATCATTTTACTTTAGAAAAGCATACAAACAGCATGTCTAATCCTACATGTGCACACCATTGCATGTCAATCATATTTATAATTGAAATAAAGTACAGTTTAGTGACTAAAAGTGATATTCTAGTTATCAGTTGCTTCTTCAGATCCTGTTGAAGTCCTTTCCTCTCTAATCTTTTTCCGTAGTTGTTTATAAGCTGGTTCAAGGACAACAAAAGTGAACATCCCTATCAATAGAGTAAAGATGATAGTTTGTGTAGTCTGAAAATTGTTAATGCTTCCTAGTGTCAGCACTGCAATTAGAATAATGAAGAAATATCCCATAGCCATGACAGCTCCCATTGTTAGATATATAAAATAATGTCCAAATTCAGAATAGCATACAGTGAAAGTACCTAAAATGTGAAAGAAGCAAAAGGCTAGAAAAATTGTCAGAATAGAATAAATAAGGGTGGTTTGTAGTGGATCAGTAATAAATGCTAACAACATGTATGGTGCAAAGTAAATTCCTATAATTGTGACATTGGTCACAAGTGATGATACAGTCAGTCTTATGATAAATTCGTTCTTGTCAATTTTACCTCTGCATAATTTCACAATTGGCCATATCGGTGGTGCAATGATACAGATGGATAATGGTAGAGCAGAGCAAATAGCATGTACAATTGGCATAACCAAATCTATATGGCAACGAAAGTTTTCATAGTCACAACTATCACGATAAAATTCACTGGCATATTCAAATTGTTTCATCACCGACAAACTATAAACTGCAACAAGTAATAGACTCAATCCTATGCTGAAAATAAGTAGAGCTGGCAGGATTGCTATTGTAAACTTTCTACTATGCGTAAACAGAGTGAATATATGATCAAATCGCAGGACATTGTTATTTGCATGATTGTTGGTTGTACCATCATATAACATTCTAGCAAAAGCATATAATTTAGGACGGACACAAAAAGGAGCTAGGATTACGAATATGATAGATGAAAGTGATGGGATTACTGATATAGCTGCTGATATCCCTGCAACAATTCTATATTTGTCACCACCCTCATGTTCATCACTACGTCCAGCTTTAGCTTGAACAAAGAATTGGCTGAAGTATTGCATGGACTGTAGTTGATCATGGACTGCGTACGTCTTTACCTGTAGAATAAGAATTAAATCAGATATAATAGGCATGGATACTTGTATGCATTTTTTTTACCAGATATGTTAGTCGAGAGAGAAGAGCTCCATGTATATCTTTACAAAGACATGGTAGTGAGATAGTAACACTTTCTTCTGATATAAATACTGCAAATAGTGTAGAATACATAAGTGGACTCGGTCCCAGCAAATATAGAGGTGATGAACTCCAAAAGTACACTTCCTGATGTTTGGTACAATTTAAAGTATTGTCATTCATTACATCAGTGATATTATCGGTTGAATTATCAGAAACTTGAAAATCATAAGTGATTTTAACAAAACTTGAAGGTGCTTTTCCAGTTTTAAAGAATGTTTCCACAATTCTGCTCAACACAACCTTGTTGCTTAAAATGTATGACTCCAAGTCTGCATATTCTCTAATACAAGTGGTGCAATTTCCCATTTCATCACAAGCAGTAGATTCATCATCAGCTACCTGTATTTCAGCATTACAGTAAAATTGCAAAATACACCAAATCCCCACTATTAGTAAGGAATTCATTTTATGAACAAGTGTGCAAGATACAAGATAGGAGCTATTTATATGTTTAAAGTTTACCTACATGTTATGGGGGAAGTATTGTGGATGGGGGAAGTATTGTGGTTACAATAGTGTTTATTGTATGAACCCTCAAACCAGTATGGTAACAACTTATGACTTGGTGAACAATGATTGTGCTGACCTGTTGATATTGGTCAGCTTTGTTGTGATAGCAGTCCATCCCTTCTTCTAACCATACTTATACTTGGGACTTTCATAACTTACAATATCAACTGGCAACCAGGTATGTATCCTAATTCTAAAAATAGCAACTAAAGAATATACCCATTCAAATCCTAAAAGTTACCACACAATTTGCACGCAAAACTATTCATGCACCAGATGCTCTATTGCACTATTAGAGAAATTTCCTATGATAAAAGAACTTGTATAAAAGCACAATAGATAAAGATATTTTCGTCTCAACAGGTCTGAGAGGACTGGCAGGAAAACATAGGCAAAACATACTTGGCTTTGAAGGGGCCATTGTAGAAAGGTTCTACTGTAACTTTAAAATTTGCTGTTTATTATTTGCTCTATCAAAGGGCATGTGTTTTGGAAGTTAGCAGGACCCATTTTTGCTATTGTGCATAACAATGAACTTGTACGATGTAACTATGACTTGTTAATTCTCTGAAGCTAAAAGTAAACACCAAATGATTGAGAGGAACCACTCACAAGGATTGAGTGTGTGGAATAATTATAATGTGTGTATGTGTCGTTATTAAATTATTGGAACCTTCGTACTAGGTAATCAATTTCTCAGGTACTAAGGGACACTTAACTAAGTGTCTTGATTGTACATGTGACCTTGCGTGTGACTGTCTGTATTAACGGGTTGCACTACATACAATTTGGTTATTGCAACTATATCAAGGGGACAGTAGAGCAATTAATCCATGCAAATAAACTAATGGGTTACCTAACACAAACAGATTGTAGTAATATAACAAGAGTAATACCCAGGTCACAAGTGATTTGGCTAAGCTGCCTTAGAACAGACTGGTGTTTGTGTAACATTCAAAGTGATTTATTAGCAATTATTGTGAAATCACTTTGATGTGCTATCCTGCTGCCAGCAGTGCTATGCTACACTCACAAAAGTAACCAGACTGATTGGATATAGTCAACTCTTTACAAGTATACATGTTTGTAGTTGTGCATTTCTTCTCCCGAGAGTTACAGCACATGAAGATGGTGCGTGACCTTTAATGGATGCGTGCTTAGTTGTGTCAATGACATTGGGTCTCTGTATACGTAAAAGAATCATTACTCAATCATGTTAGTTATTCTGAGTGCTTTGTAATTAGTATTATTGATAGCAAAAGCAAAGCTAGTAGAGAAAATACAGGTAAGAGACTTGTGCCATTCACGTGCATATTGTTTTGTATCAAATTCTGCAACCAGTGCAGTTTTATGTGTTTGTTGAAAAAAGTGCTACTGTGTGTGCTCACTTGGGGATAATTGTGATTCCAGAATGAAACCAGTTCACATATACTGGCTGGCTCAGTGCTTGATGACAACTCTAAGGGCCCATGTAAACACAAAGTAGTTTTGAAACCATATTATCCTTCCATAGTCACTATTCTACTTTAAGGAGTTGGACACAGAGGTTCAACATTTGCTATCAATGTGAGTAGTGCATCAAATGAGAACTGTTCATAGCTCAAGCAAATCTCCTGTTTCGTGACAAGATAACCATGGTATGAGGAAATTTTTGGGTGATATATTTGGTCAAGAAAGCCTAAGTCTGTGCTATGCAGTGCTACAATGCCATATGAACCATATAATAATGTTTATCAAAACTGTTGTATTATTTACAGTGTTATAAAAGGGCCAGAGGAGATGGTCCAGTTGGTCAGGCCTGAGCCAGACCAATATTAGCTGACCAGTGCGAACTGTATAACTTTCATGCAATCATGTGCTATCTATGGATGATCACATCATAGATTTTACAGAGTTGTTGTTGAATATGCATGGCATGAGTAGTTAGCTATAGTTTCTCGGCCTAACTAAAATACAACACAGTACTTTGCAATTACCTTACAGCACAGCAATTACATCATCTTGTACAGTAAATATGGATTGTGGGATCTAGATATCACATGTACTGACAGTTGCATTTATGGAAATAATAAGTGTACGGCAGGTGCCTTCTTTGATTCTAAACCAGCAGCCTTAAATAACAATTCAATCGTCATGAAATAATCATCAGCATTTTTTGCCTTGTCACTCTCTTGACTTCTTTTTACTCAGCGATGGGCTGGCATTGACAACCTAGGTGCCTTATTAGAAGGCAAGAAGCCGTACACTCATACAACTATCACCTGGCTGGCAGAATTTTGAGTAAAAATTGCTCCTCTTCAATTACCCACTCATCTGGTTGAGGTACTGAACAAATTCTCTTACCACATCACACCATTTTTGAATAGTGATTGATCTTGTGATTGCACACCAGTATATTTATGTGATGATCCGCTCACTTCATCACAGACAAACTAGTATAGTAGACATTCTATATTGCATTCAAAAAACTGCACAAGACTTTTATTGTAGCTGTGCAGTGAATTTACTACATAATAAATAGTAAACATGAGATAAATTAATCATAATAGGGTCAAACCGGGCTCCCTGTTAAATTTGAAGCAGCTTCTGTAGGGAGACCCTCTTGAACTTCTAATATACTATCTACAGCTATATAAATATACTAGCTACACATATGCAGCTATATAGCAAGTTTCATGTTCTGTCCCCCTCTGTATGTCAGCTGAGGTCTACAATTACCTACCTATATAGTATAGAAACCTGAAGAACAACAAGGTAGGGTAGATGATTTGAGCATATAGCTGTCAGTGAAATATCACTAAAATTGCTTACTAAGTATCTGATTTTCCTGAAGACCCCCCTAGAATGCTTGCTTGTACTTTATACTCTACAACACACGCACACACTGTGCAGCAACTCCTCGACATCATGCATATTAGCTAGTGACAATTTCAATAGTATTTAATGTATACAGTCAATTTGGCTGGTGAGAAACCTTTTATTTATTCTGCATTTTACAAGCACATTAAAACAAAATTATACAACAAAATTATGTGGATGTGTAAACATAGTGTGCATACATGTTACTATGCATCTCAGTGTTCTAGTCAGTGACTATTGTTTTGCTCCTGTCTTGCTATTTCTCTCATTTGCTCATAAGCAGGTTTAAGTACAAAGTAACTGATCACTGCTGTCAGTAAAGAAAACAAAAGTTTCTGTGTGTCGTCAAAATCATTAATACTACCCAGTGTTGCCATTAAATTAAGGATAAAAAAGAAGTATGTTGTAATCATAGCACCAGCAATCAGTCCAATTCCCATCTTTACCTTGAGCTTAGCATACCACATAGCAAATGCAACTAAAAAGAATAAGAAGCAGCAAGCAAGAGAAGTTGTCAAAATAAAATAAATAATGCTGGTTTGCAGTGGATAGATGATGAATGCTAAAAGCATGTAGGGTGCAAAGTAAATTACTATGAACATGATGTTTATAACAAGTTGTATTGCTGTAAATTTAAGAAACTTCTCCTTGGCTTCGGAATATAATAGTAAAACTACAAGTGGTACAATGTGAATTGCAGACAATGATAGAGCAGAAGAAATGGCACTTGTACGTGGTATAGACTGGTGGCTATGCAATAGTCACATTTTTCAGCGTCAACAACACAGTCATCACTGCAAAACAATTCTTTCCCATATTCAAATAATTTCACCACTGATAACACATAAATTAAAAAGAGTACTGCATTTAATCCTATGCTGAAAATAATCAGAGCTGGTATGAATGTTTTCTTAATTCTTATGAGATGTGTATACAGTTCCAATACCCAGCCAGTATTTGTTGACACATTATTTACATAATGATTGTCATAAGATAGCCATCTTACGAAGGATAAGCTCTTAGGATAGATGTAATAGTAAGCTAGAATAAGAACTGCTACTGCTAATAGTGGTGGATTAAATGCTGAAATTTTCAAAATTGTTGCAATGCAATTATACTTGTCACTGCCTTCATACTTGTCCATATGTTTGATTTTAGCGTGAATGAAGAATTGGCTGTTAAATTGACTACACTGTGGCTGACCATGGACTGCATATGTCTTTACCTGTATAATAAGAATAATACACATATATAGATATTTTGTTATGTTTACCTGATATGTTAGTTCAGAGAGAGGACTACTGTAAGTATCTTTACAAAGGTATGGTAGTGGGATAGTAACAGCTTGTTCCGGTACATTTACTGCAAACATGGTTAAATACAGGAGTGGCTGTGGTCCAAACAGAAGTAGAGATGATGAACTCCAAAAGTATAACTCTTGGTGATGGTAACAGTTTGAGCTATTCTCAGTTATATTGTCTATCACATTAGACAAATCAGATGCATGAAAATCATAATTAATCCTGACAAAACTTGAAGGCACTTGACCAGTGCTAAAGAATGCACTTCTTAAAATGTCTGACTCAAGTTCCACGTAATCTCTGATACAAGTGGTACACTCACTGCAGTTTACTATTCCATAACAGTTGGTTGATTCATCATTAGCTATTTCTATATTACTACAATAAGCCAATGGAACTATAAGACCTATTACTGTGACTATTAAGAAAATGAAAAAAATTCCACCTGTTACTGTTCTTACTTTCATTTTTTTGTACATGTGTAAGATGCAGGATAAGCTCACTATTTATACTTATGTATCATGAGATTGGAACTATTGTGGTTACAGTGGTATATTTATAGAGGAACTCCCTTAAACCATCATGGTAATACCCGTGTATGCCAATAAACCAAAGTTGTGTGCATGTGGTATTATGTATCTTCATTTTCTACAAGTAACATACTTGACTTCTTTAATTTGTAGGTTATAAAATTGTTTGACAAAATCATGGAACCAGCGGCAACCTCCACACTGATCATACCACTCAGCTTATGTAGTTCCCCATTTTGTAGCCTATAAATGAAAGTCAAGAAGAAGCCTGCCTATCCCATTATGTTTACATTGCAGGGATGTGAATGAAATCATAGCAGCCACACAAATAGCAACCAATACCAGGGAAATACCAAAAAATATACCCCCTTCTAAATTGCCACACAAAAGCAACCAGATACCCAGAGGAGGTAGGACATGGTTGTGCGCTGCTTATTTTAATATTTAATACTATCACATGAGTTGTAATAATCACTATACAAAACCAGCCATCAATAGGATTTAGTAAGGCTCAGTGAATATTTTGGTAGCGTTTCATATAAACATCGAGGCTATGTACTTTGTTTTGTAAGAGCCCCTAAATTCCTTGGTGAAATAGCAAAAAATGACACTTTTTCATGTGCTTAACGGGGGGCTCTTTCAAAACAGAGTACATTTTCTTGATGCTTACATGAAGTGCTATCTAAAGATCTACCGAGCCCCATTGAACTCCAATGTTTGCTGGTTTTGTATTATGACTATTGAGACTCACGTGAAATTCCAAATAGAAATATGTAATTAAAATAAGTGGTGCACATGCATGTCCTACCTCCTCTGCCAGATACCTGTATATGTCATTTCTTTATGGCCTATATCATTGCTAATACAAGAGATAGCTGATAAACAAATACTCAAAACACACACATGTAATGTATGTACTACATGGTTGTTGGTCATATTTCTGAAATAGTTATATAACTGTCCACACATGCATGAGTAGTAAGGTTAGCTAAGGTAAATTGTTAACTGATATTTAGTATTATCTCCACTATTATTAACTCTTGGTATTATGTAATGAACAAAAATTTACAATCAACAATTGTAAATTAATAGGTCTTTGGCCTTTCATTGTGTCCATGTCCAGATTCCATCCAAAAGTCTGTTCTTGACTTCACTGATTGACTGAGCATTAATCACAGATTAAACGGTATTTTCTACTGGTTGATTACATAATAATCGATTCCTTCTGACATCCTCAAACTAGTATGGTGATAACTTACAGCTTGGTGAAGGGTGATTGTGCTGACCTGTTGATATTGGTGAGCTTGTTGTGATAACAGGCCATCCCCTTTTTAACTGCCAGTATACTTGGGACTTTCTAGGTTTACAATACTAACTGACAACCAGGTATATACCCTAATTCTAAAAATAGCGACCAAAGAATATGCCCAAGTCCTAAAAATTACCATGCACACAATCCGCACCCAAACTATGCATGCACCAGAAATGTGTGCATAATTTTCTTCGAGGTTTATACTAATGCTATTACGACAATTTTGTAGTAACAATAGTGTATTCATACGTATATATAAAGTATGATCTACCGGTACATGTATTTTGTTTTTTGAAACTTTCATGTATTTGTATGTTTGTTGTCAATTTCAGAGAAGGTGTTGTATTGCAGTACAACCTATTGTAGGGAAATCTCCTACAATAGAAGAACTTGTATAAAAACACAGTAGACAACGATATTTTGTCTCAATAGACTTGCTGGAAAACATCAGTAGAATCCATTATACTACCGTATAGTAAAAAACTTTGGTGGTAAAAAACTTTGGCAAATAGCGTTCAATTCGCCAAAGTTTTTTTTGCCAATTATTTTAGATGATCACACAAGTATATTGAGTAACTAGAACTTGAGATGAAGGTCAGCTCATGCCACCACGCAATAAAGATTGAGCTGACTTTGGAGATCTCCTAGGAATGTGTCCCACAGTTGTAAGCACTCCTTGGGATAGCATTTCCAACCGGCTTCCCGTTCGCATGTCAGTTAGTTCATCGTCTCACAATGGATTTGGCCAATACTTTGATATACGTGATAACCTCTGCTACTGGAGTTCACTGAAAAAGTAAATGCAGTTACCCTCGGCACCGCTACTGATGCAGGAGATAGCGAAGCACACCTTTGCTAGCATGTCGTTAGATCAGTAGCTCGATCAGTAGCTACAGAAGCCACTACGATGAGTTGACACCTTGTTATATCCGAGGTTATATCCTTACCGGGGATCCTTACAGGTACCATACAGTAAAAACTTTGGCAAATATTGTTTCAATCTCCAAAGTTTTTTCCGCCAATTTTTTCAACAGCAAGGTTTCGTCACACTTTTTACTGCCAAAGTTTTTTACTATACGGTATTGTGCATAACACTGCATAATTAATGAACTTGTATGATGTAGTTAATTCTCTTGGTCTTGGGAAGCTATAAATAAATACCAAATATTTGGGAGGAACCACTCATAAGGATTGAGTGCAGGGGTGGATTATAGTGTGTGTATGTATGTCTCTTTATTAAATGTAAATTGGAACCTTCGTAATAAGAGTGTCCTGCGTGGTAATCAATTTTCAAGTACTAATTAACTAACTGTCTTGATTGTATCAAGAGTTCATAATATTACTACTGTATATGACTCTTGATTGTATATATGACCTGTCTGTATTAACAGGTTCCACTGCAATTCGATTGTTGCAACTATATCAAGGGCAATGAACCCATGCAAATAATTAAAAGCATACTAATGGGTTGCCTAACATAAAATGATTGTAGTAACATAACAAGCCCAAGTCATGCAAGTGGTTTAGTTAAGCTGCCTTAGAACAGACTGGTGTTTGTGTAACTTTAAGTGACTTATAGTGAACAAATATTGTGAAAGCACTTTGATGCGTTATACTACTATCAGCAGCATCACACTACATGCTACACTTACAAAACTAACCAGACTGATTGGATATAGTCAAGTGCACATGTGCATTTCTTCTCCAGAGAGTCAATGGATGCATGCTTGTTCTTGCCAATGACATTAAATCTCCATATACATATATTGTTAAAAGAACCATTGTCCATTATTTGGTCTCTCTCTTATTTTGAGTGCTTCGCACTACATTAGTATTATCAAAGTTATTGATGACAAAAGCAAAACTAGTAAAGAAACTGCAAAGGAATACGGGGTAAGAGACTTGCACCATTCACGTGACATTACTTGCATATTGTTATGTGTCAAATTCTACAACCAGTGTAATTATATGTCTTTATTTTAAAAGTGCTGCTGTATGCGTTACAGACACACTGGGGATCATCATGATTCCAGTTCATATACTGGTACATGATGACAACTCAACTGCAGCTCTGGAAACATACTATCCTTCCATAGTCACTATTCTACTTTTAGGAGTTGCAAAGACACAGAGGTCCGTTGCTGTTAATGTGGTACTGCATCAAATCAGTTCATAGCTTACCAACAAGATAATCATGGCATGTGGAAAAAGTGAGGCTGATTTTTTTGGGTAATATATTTGGTCAAGAAAGTCAAGCCTCTACTATGCAGTACTACAGTGCCATGTGAATGAACCATATAGTATTGATTACATAATATTTATCAAAACTGGTGTTGTAATATTTACAGAGGAGACAGTCCGGTTAGTCAGGCCTGAGCCGGACCAACTAGCTGACCAGAGCGAACTATATTACTTTCATGGAATCATGTGCTATCTATGGATGATCATATCTACATGTATGTTTTACAGATGTTGTTGAAAATGCATGGCATGAGTAGTTATCTATAGTTTCTCTACCTAACTAAAGCACAACACCACATGTACAGTACTTACAATTACAGCACAGCAACACACACACACACACACACACACACACACACACACACACACACACACACACACACACACACACACACACACACACACACACACACACACACACACAAGACATGCACATACACACACTACACACACACAGTTTCGCTTAGTCTTGTACAGTAAGGAAAGATTGTGGGGTCTACATATCATGTGTAGTGGCAGTTGCATTTATGGGAATTAGTGTACGTCAGGTGCCTTTTTTGATTCTAAACCAGCAACCTTAAATAACAATTCAGTCTTCATGAAATAATCGTCGATCAGCATTTCTTGGTTTGTCACTCTCTTGGCTTCTTTTACTGAGCGAAAGGCTGGCATTGACAATCTAGGTGCTTCATTCCACAGCAGGAAGCTGTACACCCACATTCAACTATCACCTAGCTGCCATCTGGATGAAATTTTTTTAGTAGAAATCATTCTTCTTCAGCTACCCACTTGTCTGGTCAAGATACTGAACAAATTCTCTTATCCCACATCGCGCCATTTTCAAATAATGATTGATCTTGTGATTGCCAACCAGTATCATACAGTACTGTACTGTACTGTATATTAGGAAGTTTAGGTTTTTCTGGCCAAAAACCAGCTTTACAATACCGTTCTGGTGCCTTGGCTAGGTATAACCAAGCTTAAAGTGCCTTCAGTACAACCCTAAATACTTACAATAAGTAGCTGCAAAATTTATTCAATCAAATTTTCTACTGACTGACTTTAGACAAGTGTAACTTGATATTAAATGGCTAAGACTACAGGCTTGATTTTTCACTGTTCAACATTGCTTCGTCCTGAGATGTACTTTTTGGCATACCACAGTATGTAAAATGTACACATCATGGACTTACTTTTGTCTTCCATTTCTTTTTGCTGACAGCTCAAGGTGTTGATTCGTGGTAGCATGATGCATGGCTTCTCATTTGTAAATGCGAATCATCTGTATTTTCTGTGGGGACTGGAGTGGTTGTAGAGGTGCTTCTAATGCTGTGCTTTGTTTGTAACGCTGTGTGATGGGCTGAAAATAGGTGAAGTGTAATGGCCACTTCACTTTTTGAGTCAGTAATTGATAGCTGGGGCACGTATTCAGATGAAAACATTAACTCTGGAACTCTCCTTTCTTTTGATGCAGTATGCGCAGGTTCACCAGTCATAGCAATGTTACAAAATAGGCAAACAAACAAGTACAGGATACTGGTGGACCTTTAACACACTTAAAATGTGCAACTTGTAAAATAATCGTGTACATGCTATAAGCCCTTGTAGTTCTGTGTGTTGAAAAACATTTAATTTTAAGTTCGACAAGGGATCTTAGAAAAAAGTAGGAAACAAGGGAGGTTGTCTACACCCTCAGATATACTAGTGAACATGACTGAATTAGGGATTAAATAAATGTCCACTAGTATATTTACAGGTGTAGGCGATCTCTCTTGTTTTCTGTACTTTTTTCTATGTCTTGATTGATCCCTAATCTATAACTTAAAATTCTTTATACTTGTATTTATGTGACTCTCCATGAACAGGTGAATCCAAGGTTTTGTTAATTTAAAAATTTTGTTTCAGTTCATGCTAATTTTTTAATGTAGCACGTGTATTTTTATTCAGTTTTATTATTTCAATACATTTTTATAGCAAAATTTTTTTTGCAAAAACAGCCGCTTTTTCACTCAGCTGGTCACATTATTATGAACTCTTGTTATTACCATTTAAAATATAAGATAGTGTTTATCTATGTGCCCAAAAGGTAGGTTTTCCAAAGTCAGAGGGTTTATACCCCTCCAGAGCTCTGTATTATGCTGTCTTTCCAGTACATAATCATAATCAGGAAATGCAATCTGCTCACTTTGACTATTGGAAACAAAGTAATCTTTCTTCTTATGTGATAGACAGTACATAAAGTTATTCACAAATCAACACCTTTGAGCTACTAGCTAAAACAAATGGGACATAGAAAAGGACAGATGCTTTGTATATACCTCCTGTGATACACCAAAGACTAAAGCTACATCTAATAGCAAAAGAGTCAAGCTCATAGTGTCTTTGAGTAACGCTTGTCAGAAGGATTAGTTAGTATATGTACATGAATCATTCAGTAAAAATTCGACTTAATAAATGTTTCATGTCTACCATTTGAAACAGCATTAAGAAACTGTCTAACAGCAAGGTGTAACATTAAGACAACTCCATAGCTAACCTTACTACTCATTCAGGTGTGGACAAATATACGGCTATTTCAGAAATATGACCAACAACCATGTAGTAGTACATACTTTACATGTGTATCAGTTGTCTCTTGCATTATAGCAGTGATATAGGTCATAAAGAAACGACTTTCTGGAATTTGGCTGCTTTTGTGTGGCAATTTAGAATCAGGGTATATTTTTTAGTATTCCCCTGTTTGGTTGCTATTTGTGTGGTTACTATATGTAAACCTACTTTATTGGTATTACCATGATGGTTTACAGGGAGATCATCTATAACATGTCATTGTAACCACAATAGTTACAAACTCATGATACGTAGATACTTACAGTAGTCTTCTCACTGAACTAACATATCAGGTAAACATTAAAGATATTCGTAGGAACCTGCGTGTGTATTATTCTTAGTATACAAGTAAAGACATACATATGTAGCCACAGTGTAGCCAATTTAACAACCAACACTTTGGTCAGGCTAAAATAAGCATATGGACAAGTATGAAGGTAGTGATAAGTATAATCGCATTGCAACGATTTTGAAAATTTCAGCATTTAATCCACCACTATCAATAGTGGAAGTTCTTATTCTAGCTTACTATTACATCTATCCTAAGAGCTTATCCTTCGTAAAATGGCTACCTTATGACAATCGTTATGCAAATAATGTGTCAACAAATACTGGCTGGGTATTGAAACTGTGTACGCATCTCAGAAGAATTAAGAAAGCATTCGTACCAGCTCTGATTATTTTCAGCATAGGATTAAATGCAGTGTTCTTTTTAATTTATGTGTTATCAGTGGTGAAGTTATTTGAATATGGGAAAGAATTGTTTTGCAGTGATGACTGTGTTGTCGATGCTGAAAAATGTGACTATTGTGTAAGCCACCACATATAAGCACCATTTCTTTCCTTTACTGACAGCAGTGATCAGTTACTTTTGTACTTAAACCTGCTTATGAGCAAATGAGAGAAATAGCAAGACAGGAGAACCTCTTGACAAAATAATAGTGACTGTTGTAATTGTCAAATGTGTATCCAACAAGTGAATGTGTTACTATATAATACTCTCAATAGCACCTTGACATATTATTTTGAAATAATTACGTCAAGCGATTAGCCAGTAGAATTAGTACTACACTTGCTTGTCAAGGTCCGTTGACAAAAATTTGTAATAGTAATCTGATTGGGTAAAATAGGGTGGTGCATTTCTATTGGAAGTACATGTTTGATTTAACAACTTGTGTCACCATAGCGATAGGTGCCCCACACATAGCAACAATATGGTTGCTTAGAATACAGTTGCTAGGTAACTGTTGCTAAGGTATTCATCACTTTGGGACCATACCAATGGTTGTTAAGTGTGATTAGTCTTTAGCAGTAGTTATTTTTTGAATTTCTGTTGCTTAGTAACAGTTGCTATAGTTGTCAGATTAATTTGTAATAGGATGGATGGCTGTGGTATTTGGGATTAATAGTGCAAGCATTGTAAACAGGAAGGAGAGCAGTAGTATAGAAAACCTGAAGAACAACAATTTAGGCTAGATGATTTGAGCATACTTATATAGCTAGCAGTAAAATATCACTAGAATTACATATCTGAATATCTAATGATTTGAAAATTCCTGGAATGTCTCCAGATTCCCCTAAAATGCTCATACTTTACACTTCACAGAGTGCTAGTGAAGGTGTGTTCAATATTACAAGGACAGTGGAGTGATTAAAAACAACACTATTGTATGTAAGGGTGGATGTGTGTAAAAGTTTACTTAACTACTAGTATTTCCAATTTTACTAGCTATGAAAAAATGGAAGTAGGGATTGATATACCACTACAAAAAGTAAGGAAACAAGTCAAACAAGATTAATTGCTAAATTAAGACACGTTTTACTTCCTACTTTTTGCTAACATCTTGAATGTTAAGCATTAAAGTGTGTCTCATTTTGGCAAGTAGCTATCTAATCTTGTTCAACTTGTTTCTTTACTTTTTGTTGTGTGGATCATTTTCATTTTAGCCGGAACATTTTACTGTTTGTAGCATATGTATTATATCAATCCCTACTTGCTTTTAATTTATAATAGCTAGTTTATGTACTTTTTATTTCTAGCTATAGTAGCTATATTGCATGTTCACACTTCATTGAATCATGTGCAAAAACCTCGTGTTAAGGTGGTGACACGCACGGCCACTATCAATTATTCTTCAGGAAGAACAAGGAAGACCAACGGATAATTAAAGCAAACAGCATGGCGCAGTGAACAAAACCTAATTGGAACAACAGATTCATGAATCTGCCATCAGGGCAGGTATCAATGCTGTGTTCATTTCTTTTTGATATCATTGAGTTAAAAGTCATCAAAAGGTGTTATAAGTATTGCAGTATTGCTATGGTCACAACTTTTCAGTATAATCTTGCTTATAGGCTATCACCATGCATGCTGTGTGAATACATGGTGCTGATATTTAATGCTTATGATTAGTTAGTGTGGACATGGTCCTGCACATAGGATAGGTACCAATGTCAGTACTTAATAATCATGTTCTGCTGTCAGTCACCTACTTGCGTAATGCATGAGCTGTTGTCAGGTGTTGTTTAAGATGTTCAGTAATGTGTGTTTGCATCACTACATGTACTAAATTTAAAAAAAAAAAATCTATTGTGTTGAAGGGCATGAAAGAGTTGTGCAATTGTTACAATATTCATCAATCTCAGTAATGATTATAGTTAAGCTGTACTGCTAATGTCATGGCTTATGCAAGGCTTCTGTTGAAGCGTATTCCAAACTACCTTAGCTTCCTTGGTGTTCCATGGTCTAGGGTTGTTGGTGGCAGGCTCTACATCTATCTTGCTAACTGGAACACCTGTTCATTCTACAGACCTCCAAACAATCTAACTGATCCCATCACCAACCTTAGGACCTCACTGAGTTAAATATCAATTCACAACCCAGATATCATCATTGCTGGTGACTTCAACTTCCCTTCCATGGAATGGGAGGAGGGTATAGGATGCATACGGTCAAGTCCAACCTATGGTAGTGATGTAAATCATCTGTTTACTGAAGCTATTGATGACTCTAGATTAGAACAATTTGTTACCCCAGCAACCAGAAACAATCATACACTATATAAACTTAGTATTTACTACACATCCTGACCTAATCAGTGACGTCAATATTGTGCCAGGCATCTCTGATCATGAAGCAGTCACCTTCAAATTTCAAGTATTCCATCTGCAAAACATCTGAGGAAAGTTTACCATATCATAGGGCTAACACCGACAGAATATTAGAGGAAATGAAGAATTTCTCAGGTACATTCCTCTCTCAAGAACCTTATCGATACTCTGTTGAAAGTAAATTGGCAATAGCTTAAAAAGATTTTGTTGCATCTAGTTGAATTGTATGTTCCCCACAAAACCATCAACCCATACAAAGACCTACCATGATGAAACATTAAAGCTCTAATGAGGAAATGAAAGAGATCATACAACAAGGCCAGACGTACCCAATCCCTCTCTGACTGGACCCAGTATAAGTCTTTACGTAATGTTGTCAACAAATCCTTAAGGCAAGCACATGAGAATTATTGTCAACACTAATTTGTCGACTATTTCACAAATAATCATAAGAGATTCTGGTCACTAGTAAAGTGATCTTGAAAAAATGATTAGTCAGTAGCACCACTTGAAATTGATAATACCTTGAAAAGTACAGCAGCAGAAGCACTCGGAGAACAATTTTTCTCAGTATTCACCAGAGAAGACGATAACATTCCTGTAGTAACTACCAGCCAGTATCTCTCAATACCCAACAGAACATTTAACACCAGTGGCATTGTATCCCTACTAAAAAATCTCAAGCCTGGTAAAGTTGCTGGCCCAGATGATATACTCACATGGATCCTCAAAACCTCTGCAGAGCAAGTAGCTCCGGTGTTACAAGTGATATTTATGCAGTCGCTTTGGGACAAAAGTTTGAACAGCAGTCTGTAGAATATGTTTTAATGTAGCCCAAACTTCTTCAATGTCACTTAGATGATAGTATTCGTGAAAATTGTGATTCATCATAGAGTTATACATACCGTCCCAGTCAGCTCTTGAGTAATCGTAAGCAACATAGGAGGCTTTCTGTTCCACAGTGTGAGATGATGTTGGAACACTGAAATTAATTATAAAGTGATCAGATGAGAGGCTTTGAGGGTGAGCATCAGATACTGTTGGCTGGTTGATGACAAAATTTGCTAAAACGACATCCAGGATGTTGCCATTAACATGGGTTGGTTTATCAACCAGCTGTTCCAAGTTTAATTCAATAATCTTGTCACAGAATTGAGAGGAAAAGTCAGAGTGACCTTGGTAGTTTTCCCAATCGACATCAGGTAAGTTAACATTTCCTAGTATTAGCAGATGATCGTGACAAGATAGACTTGATAAATATTCCAGTAGGGTTTCATGATGTGATTGGTTAGCATCAGGAGGGACATATAATAAACAAATGGTGATCTCCTTGTTATTACATAAAACTGACACAACAATGGCTTCCAGACTGCTATGTTTACCAATCAACTTAGAGGTAATATTATCCTTTACTGCAAGCATAACCCCTCCTCCTCTGGAGTGACGATCATTTCTAAAAATATTATAACCTGTGGGTAAAATTTCACTGTCCAGAATGTATGGCCTTAGCCAAGTCTCAGTTATAGCTACAATCTGGAAATCATAACAATATACATAGCTCTGAAAGTGGTTTAGTTTATTTACCAGACTACGTGCATTCCATTAGCAAAAGGATGACTGGTTGAAATTAGATGGACTGTGACAATGGTACTGACCCTGGGCAAGTCAGTTGTTGTCAGTACCATTAGAGGTACTGTGATCACTACTAGGTGAATAGGTTCCAGAGTACTGTACATGATGCTCATTATGTGTTTCATCACTGATAACAGTGGCAAAAAGTTTACCAGCCAGAAAAATGCTGTTTCCTTTTATTCTAATTGCCTTTCTATCTTGGCCCTTTTGTATGAGTTGCCATCATTCTTTTAGCAGTAACTATTCAATTTTTCTGGCCTGCAGAGGTAAATCAGGTTTCACAGTGATACCCTTAGGACATTGCTTTTTGTTGTAAAGTAAGTTAGAAACATAGCCCGTAGAATTAAACTTTACCAGGACAGGTCTAGGTCTCGCAGAATCGCTAGAGTACTTTCCCAGATGCACAGTATCACGGATGACACTGCTTGGATTGTTATAAGGAACAATAGCAGAGCATACGTCAAAGACTTTACAGAAGTTTTGCTTAAGTCGCTCAAATCTTGTGGTGCCTGTGTTGCATTCGGGGATGCCATATATCACAGCATTAAATTTTCTTGAATCCTCTCCTGTTGGTATTGCTACATTTGTTGATTTACTGATTGACCATTCTGACAATTCATCACGATGAAGGGGAGAACTTTGATCATCCAAAGCCATCGGCTGCTCTTGGTTCTGAGGACCGCTAAGTAAACTAGTAATTGTAGTCTGCATTGCAGTTTGAAGATCACTGATTGCTTTGGAAATTGTACCAGTTACAGTTGATAAAATGTCGTTTAACCGAGGTTTGAACTGGAATTATCGTCATTTTTCTTATTGATCAAGTTAAAAACTTCGCCTTCGCAGGGCGAGCAAAAGAAATGGAGACACTCAGCTTCTCCAAGTAGTACCAGAGCTTCCTCAGTAATTCCGCAGCACACATTGCAGTACCATAATTAGCAGCATTCACACTGTACAAGGCCCCTTCCGGAGACTTTACACTGACTACTAATGTTCGGTTCCGCTGCTGCATTAATGACTTCCGCTTGGGACACTTTCGAATGACATTCTTTAGTATCACAGGCAGCACTTCTCCCTTTTACAGCACCATTCTCGTGCGATGTAAGCTTGTCGTACGGCGCCTTTTTGGTATTCTTACCCTTGTAGTACTTAGGCATGACTGGCCGAAACAATTCTGGAAGGAGGTCGGAACACAAACTGGTGTTTAAAGAGTAGCTGGACGACTCCACGAGAACAAAAGACAACTACTTTCAGTAGAAGTTACGAGAAGGGAAGAGAGCAAAATTGATTCCTTCCAAACCACCAAAAGGCACTCCTACGATGGTGCCATGTATGCCTACCATATAGCCATGCAAAATGGTGAATGGTAAAGTCAGCATTGACAACAAGACTCTTTGTTAGTATTATGTCAACTGCATGGGTGGCACAGTATTCTGTGACCATAACTTGACAGTGTCATGTGCTATTGACCTGAAATATAACTGAGCTGTTTTTTTAGCTTGAGAACTTTTATTTTATAAATAATTAAATAAAGACATAATTGCATAATTTCCTGTGGTTTATTGAGATCACTATCTATACCTGTGGACTAGTTATATAGTAACCTGTGGTCTAGCTCATGACTATATCCAAAAGGGAAGTAGCCTTACAATTAGCTTACTTTTGGACAAGAGTACAAGACAGTTGTCATTTACATTGATTATCAATGTCACAGTGTGGCGCTGACACTATAACCTTGAGGGTAATTCTAGATACTATGTAGCAACTACAGTTTATTTTTTCTCTCTTTATCTGCTTCACTAGAAATGTTAAAACACTTAGAATGTGCCAGCAAAATTCTACGTAAGGATGGTGAGAAAAAGGACTACCCACAGATTAGTTACTGAAGTCACATGACAAGGTTTCTATGCCATTTAGAGCTCCTCAGACAATGTGGGTATAGTTCTCGCCCACATCCTGCTCTGGTTTCTTAGAAGCAGAAATCTGTCAACATATTTGCATTTATTTTAAGCAATGTTTGCAACCAAGGTTACACATTGATATGATGGTAGTCATGCACAGGCTGTTCACACAACATGATATAAAATGTTATATTATTATAGTTGTCATGACAATTATTAACCAGGTAACAGAAATATTGTGGTTACAATAATGTGAATACTTTAACGATATCACATGACAGCAAAACAATCCGTACATGTGTAGTGTGTATAGTTCTATAGTAACAGCTTGTGATTAAAACTGCATGCGGGTACATGTAAAACATACCATTGCTATTACAATTCAGTAGCAGTAGAAGTGAAAAGAAAACTAACAAATTACAACAATAACAGCATCTTCATAGTCATATTCTACGTAATAAGTTTGTACTTTAAAATTGTTTCACCAGATTTTAGTGAACTTCTTTTCTTGGTCTGTTTTAGATAACTGTAAATTGGTTTTACTACAAATATAGTCAACAAAACTATTAGTATAGCAAAGAGAACTGCCTGAGCATGACAAAATTGTTTTACAGAATAGTGAACAAATTTTTGTCGAATAAACCAATAATATTATTGTCGTATCTGCCCGGTAATAATTGCACGCTTAAGGATAATACTTTTATCTTAGACTACACAACAATAAATACATGGTACAAGACAATATATTTATACTATAAAAAGAAACCTTAAATAGCATGTTTACCAAGTACAAGGTGCAATACAAGTCCATAAATAGTGTGTTTACTCTATTACATACAATTAACATAACCATAAGAAAAGCTGCTAATACATGTGTTAATTACTTAGCTAAGTACAAAAACAAATCAAAGTATACAGTACAACTTAGCTAAGGATTCTGATTACTACATTCCTCCCTTCTTAATTCTGAAAACGCTCTGGAGGCCTACGATACCTTTGTGAGCGGCGAAGTTCAGTTGGTGCACTTCCACTGGTAGGTGGCTGCTGGGAAACTGGAATGGGAATGTCATCAGTATCATTGTCTTGATCAGGACTACAGTCACCTTGTCTATTGTGAATGTGATCCGCATGTCTTCGGACAATTTTACCATCTGATAATTTGATCTTGTAAGAGTGCTCACCACTGGTACTAACAACAGTTCCTGGTAACCAATTGCCTTTTGGTCCCTTGTTAAAACCACGAACCATCACTAAGTCATTATGTTGAAAAGTACGTTGTTGGGTGGTTCTGTCATGTTGTGATTTCTGTCTATGTTGCTGTTGTGAAACTCTGTCTTTTAGGCTAGGTACAATCAGGTCCAGGTGTGAGCGAGGTCTCTGTTTCAAGATTAACTCTGCTGGAGCAACTCCTGTTGTTGCGTGAGTTGAAAGTCTGTAATGAAAAAGAAAGCGTGAGAGTTTAGTTTGTATTGTACCAGTCAACTGCTTCTTCATTCCAATTTTGAAGGTCTGAACAGCTCTCTCAGCTAAACCATTAGAAGAAGGATGATAAGGTGCGGTCTTAAAATGGCGGATGTGATTTTGCCTTAGAAATTCAGTAAATTCACTGCTAGTGAAACAAGAGCCATTGTCTGTTACAATCACCTTAGGTAACCCAAATCTGGCAAACATTGTTCTTAAATGTTCAACTGTTGCTTGAGTAGTACCAGAACTAACAACCTCTATTTCCATCCATTTAGAATGGGCGTCGACAACAACTAAAAACATTTTTCCCAGAAAGGGTCCAGCATAGTCTAAATGAATTCTCTCCCATGGGTTTTCTGGCCATTCCCATGGATGCATTGGTACAGCTGGGGGAGAAGGCTGATTGACTTGACACTGGTTACACTGTTTTACTTGTGCTTCCAAGTCTGAATCAATGTTAGGCCACCACACATAACTACGAGCCAAACCTTTCATCTTAGAAATTCCTGGATGACCTTCATGAAGCAAAGCCAGCAACTTCTCTCTTCCCTGCTTAGGTACCACGACCCGATTCCCCCAGAGTAAGCAGTTGTTTTGAATGCTGAGCTCTAACTGTCTTGATTGATATGGTTTAAGTACTGAATCAACTGCTCGTGGCCAGCCATGTTGCACAAATCTGCGTACTTTGGACAACATAGGATCTCGATCAGTCCATGATCTGATTTGGTCCACTGTTACTGGAGAAATCTCCAAGCCTTCTAACAAGTACACTAACTCTTGAGGCATTGGTACTTCTTTTGGCTGCACTGATAGTGGCAATCGGCTGAAACCGTCAGCATTTGCATTATCCTTACCAGGCACATACTGCACTGTGTAGTTATACGCACTCAGTGTTAAAGCCCATCGTTGTATTCTTCCTGATGCCATCACCGGAATACCTTTTCTCTCTCCTAAGAGGTGTTGTAGGGGTTTGTGATCTGATTTAATTGTAAAATGTCTTCCAAACAAGTACTGGTGAAAATGTCTGACTCCAAAAACAATAGCAAGTGCTTCCTTGTCTATTTGTGCATAATTTTTCTCCGCAGGTGCCAGAGAACGTGAAGCAAAAGCAACTGGCAGTTCATCATCTCCAACTTGGTGAGACAAAACTGCACCAATTCCATAAGGGGATGCATCACAAGCCAAAATCAGTGGTTTGGATGGGTCATAGTGTGTCAAGACACTTGAAGATGTCAACAAAGCCTTGGCCTTCTCAAAAGCTTTACGTTGCTTTTCTCCCCATGACCAATGATGCTTCTTCTGTAGCAAGCTGTACAAAGGAGCAAGACATGTAGAAAGGTTAGGTAAGAACTTGCCATAATAGTTCAGCATGCCCAAAAATGACTTCAACTGTGACACATTTCTTGGGGCAGGTGCTTCCACAATAGCTCTAACCTTCTCTGGAATTGGTTCCAGTCCCTTAGCTGATATTTTGTGACCAAGGTATTCTACCTCCTGTAGCATGAAAAAGCATTTATCAGGCTTTAATTTCATACCTGCTGAAGCCAATTTCTGCAATACTGCTGACAAATTGGTCAGGTGCTCTTGGTCATTTTGTCCAGACACCAAGATGTTATCAAGAAACAAGCACACTCCTGGAAGACCCTGAAGAAGTGTTTCCATAGTCCTTTGGAATATGGATGGAGCAGCTGAAACACCAAAAGGAAGTCTGTTGTACTGGAACAATCCTTTGTGCGTGTTGATAGCCACAAGCTTCTTTGATGCATCATCTAAGGGTATCTGCTGATAAGCATGGGCAAGGTCTAGTTTTGAAAATCTCTTTCCACCAGCCAATGATGCGAACAAATCATCTATTCTAGGCAAGGGGTAGCTGTCCACTTGGGAAGCTTGGTTAATTGTAACCTTGTAGTCTCCACATATCCTAATTGAACCATCTTTCTTTAACACAGGAACAATTGGGACAGCCCACTCAGAAAATTCAATAGGTTCGATCACACCTTGTTGAATTAAACGGTCCAGTTCTTTCTCAATTTTTGCCTTCAAGGCGTAAGGTACTGCTCTGGGTTTGTGAAAACGGGGTTGGGCTGTAGGATCCACTCTAATTGTAGCATTAGTTCCCTTTAAAACTCCAAGTTCTGAACTAAAGACGGTTGTGTATGTATCAAGAATACCCTGCAAGGACAAAGAATAACATGCATGGTTAACACAAAATAAGTTAGTCCAGTCCAAACAGATCTTCATAAGCCAGTCTCTTCCCAATAAGCTTGGTCCACTCCCATTTGCGACCACTAATGGTAACTGCTCAGTCTGATCTTTATGCTTGACTGTGACTATGGTGGAGCCTTTGACACCTATCTGTTCACCACTGTAAGTTCTCAGCTTGACACTGGACTCCTGGAGAGGGGGAGCATCTTCTGGTGACCACAGACGATTGTAAGTTTCTTCACTGATAATAGAAACTGAAGCTCCGGTGTCTACCTCCATTTCCAAACTAGCATTGTCAATACTCACTGACACTAGAAGTGGTTTCACAGATGTGGCTGTGACCTTGTACATGGAGTAATCATCTTCCTCCTCCTTTACTATGTGAGTAGGACGAGACGCGGTACCATCTTTCTGTTGTGGGCGGGGCTGTCCTTTTGGTAAGGGTTTACTTTTGCACACACGAGCAATGTGTCCTTTCTTCCCGCATTTGCGGCATTCCGCAGTCTTAAAACGACAATCAGCTGCCTTGTGTTTCTCTCCACATCGGTAGCACGGATTCTGTGTACCATGAGTCTTCAGCTTGTTAACAGGGACAGGGGACTGTAAATCTTTCACATTCTTTTCTGCAGATTCAGATGCCATAGCTATCTCGAAAGCCTTTTCAAAAGTGAGTTCCGGTTCTGCTAGAAGTTGGCGCTGGATTCTGGAATCCTCTACTCCGCAAACTAGACGATCTCGTAACATATCGTTGAGGGTAGTGGCATACTGACAGTGTTCTGCAAGCTGGCGTAGCTCTGCAACATAAGCTGCGACTGATTCTCCTGTACGACGATTACGGCCATTGAATCGGAATCTCTGCACAATCATTGACGGTTTAGGATCATGATGCTTCTGTACTATGGTGATGAGATCCTCGATCTTGAGCTCCATTGGCTTCTTAGGGGACACCAGATTGCGAATGAGCCGGTAGGTAGCTGGTCCACAGACACTGAGGAGTATTGCTCTCTGTTGGTCTGCATCCTCTATCTTGTTGGCTGCAAAGTACTGTTCGAGACGCTCGACGTACACTGTCCATGTTTCTTGTGAACTGGAAAACGCTGCAATGGTGCCATGAGTAGCCATAGTTATATCCTCGTCGCCACTGTCGTATCTGCCCGGTAATAATTGCACGCTTAAGGATAATACTTTTATCTTAGACTACACAACAATAAATACATGGTACAAGACAATATATTTATACTATAAAAAGAAACCTTAAATAGCATGTTTACCAAGTACAAGGTGCAATACAAGTCCATAAATAGTGTGTTTACTCTATTACATACAATTAACATAACCATAAGAAAAGCTGCTAATACATGTGTTAATTACTTAGCTAAGTACAAAAACAAATCAAAGTACACAGTACAACTTAGCTAAGGATTCTGATTACTACAATTATCATAATAGAAACAGTAACTTGGAATATTGATATTTGGTGGTCACAATCAGAATCACTGCCATTTTTAAAGTCATTTAGTCATGGCAAAATAATTCATCACAGTATTCAAAGAAGACCTAAGTGGTTCATGATCAGTGATCTGTAATGGCAAAACTATTGAAGTTTTAAACCATATGCTACTTTCCAATATTGGATGCATACGTGTGTGTGCATCATTTTCATGAGCAAGTTAAAAGGAAGATTGTAGTAATGCCTAAGCAAGAATACCTTCATAAGACTATTCTAAATTGAATTGTATAGTCTGTAAAGACACTGGAGTGCAATCTTTTGAAATGAGTCTTCTGGATCCATCTTCCTAACCCTGTATTCTATAGCTCACTATCCAAATACTACTTGTGTGTGTTTACTAGTAAGCAGTCACTGTTTTCTTACTAATTCTTGGGAAGGATTTTGTTAGCAGATGAGTGTATGATTCCATTATACTCTTGAAATGTTCTTTTATTGTAAGCCGCCATTAATAAATCCCGGTGTTTATTACATTGTCAGTTAACAGCCACTTACAAATTCCAACTTGTGTAAAATGAGTGCTGATTAATTGTGGGTGATTCTGTGTATTATGTTTGAAGGAATTCTGGGTATTATAGGCTGGTACCTGCATGAATACAACATTGGTCAGATTATAATAACAGTCACACTATATCTCACCCATGTGATTAATTATGTTTGTATACATTGAAAGTGTATTATATACATTGAAAGTGAAGTTGAAATTAAATGTTATTTCTAAGGCCACACAAAGCAACTAAAGCTTTATACCTGGAAATGTGTGTGTAATGTAGTTATGTATTGCAATATTAGCATATCACATGTAGAAAGTGACTACACTTTGTTTTATGTAGTTCCAAGTCTGTTTCAGGAAAACCATGTGTCTTGTACAAGGAAAGTGATCTACAACGTGTAGTAATACCACAACAGGTGCATGTTACTTTTTGGTTTCATTCTACAAATGGGCACATGTTCAGACAAAAACAATAAGGCTGAATGTCCACTAGTATACATAATAGTTATACGGGCACAATGTGGAGTCTATGAAATTTATAAACCCGAAGGCCCGGGCTGTAGCGCACAAGCGAAGCGAGGGCGCTACTAAGGGCCTGAGGGTTTATAAATTTCATAGACTCCACATTGTGCCCGTATAACTGCTTTAGACTCTATTTCACGTTACACTCAGATTACTTACCTCATCCACGGCTGTTTCTGCTGTAGGCTCGGCAAAAGCGACTGGTTTTCTTATGATAATACTAGCGCCATGGCAACTATGCGTCCTCACGTGACTAAATAATCGCGCTCGTTAAATCACTGCACGTGAACAACGCATAGCGATTGGACAAACCCGAATTTGAGCATATGTCATATTGTGCTTGAAGGCGTGGAGTATATTAGAAAACAAGGTGGAGTATATGAGATTTATTACCCACCCAAAACAGCCTAAATAGAGTCTAATTGTTTGTTTACTTCTTTTCTAACATTATTATGACTGGTGAACCCATGCATATCACATTAGAAGAAAGAACGGTGCCATTAATCCCTAATTCAGTCATGGGTCTGAATTAGGGATCCATGACTGAATTAGGGATTAATTGTCCACTATATCTGCAGGTGTAGACAACCTTCCTTGTTTTATTACTTTGACCCTTAAGCAAGTAAACCAGATCCAATGCAAAAACTCCACATTTTTTACTTACAATAGCATGATAGTCAACAGAAAAAGCCAGTGACAAGCTGCACAGCCAATTTTGCTTTAAAATTAAGGGAGACAAGGAATGATAAAGGTAGGTCTATTATATATACATTGTATCTCTTGCTCACACCAAGATATGTGTCAACATCTATAGTATGTTCACGTTGAGCTGAATCCTCAAAAACATTTAATAACTCATGGATGCAATTACATATAATCTTGAAATTTGGCTCATTTGTAGTACTGCTTGACCCGTTAAAAATATTTCAAAGTCTTTTTGTTCAAATTTTTGACATAATATTTACGGCCAATCAAAATTTTCACAATACATTTCCTATGAGGAAGCCATATAAGTACAGTATCCATTACAGCCCTTTCCTGAACTTGTAATGGAGCCAAACCGTATGTGTCTGTTGTTTACACCTTTGCTGTTACCAATAATCGTCTGGTTGGCTGAAATGTTAATTCTGTTGAGAAAAAAATCCACTTTTAATTATTAGCTGTTTTTCAGGATTCAGCTCAACGTGAACATACTATAACTGTGAATCAATCCTTAACATTATCCATTATTGACTGATAAAGGTAACAATTGGTCAGTTAGTTATCAGTCAGTCAGAAGAAAATTCCGCTAAATAAAATATTTAAAATTTTGTCAAAACTAATTTAAAGTATTTAGGGTAACTTTGTAAGCATGCTTGGGCTTGATTATACTCAACCAAGGTGTCATGAAACTAATTGTGAGGCTGGTTTCTGATTCATATTATTTTTGGTGACAAAATGTAAATTTTTGTAGTATTCATGGTATTTATAGTAGTACTACTGTACTAAATAATTATCATAAATCTTCTATTCAAGTCGTCATGTACGGGGGTGGGAGGGTAGGGCAAGTCACATGTGAACTGGCAATGGTAAATAAGGTCCACTTAAGGTTTTTAGAATTATTTTAAAGAAACGGATTCTTCTATCTCTCTAAGGGATATATCCACCATTGACAATCGTTTGTGGCTGTTTGACAAATGTAGGTACTGTCAGTGGTGAATTGGTGACTGCGTTATTTTGGAATGCTGATTTCTAACAATTTTTTTTCTTCACAAATATCACACCATTGTAAAGTACAAACACAGTAGAATTCAAATATCTATTAAACCTTATCTAACCTGTTCAATGATATTTTACACAGTAACCATTGAGGTGTGTATCGCTTATGTGCACTGTGTAGTATGCCAATTCATGTGGGCTTGAATTGACATACCATGCAATGCAATGCAGTAATGCATATATCAACTTTAGCTAATCTTACTAGTTTTCAATCAGCATCTACTGTTGCATATATCTTTACATGTAATGTAAGTGACTAATGTAAACAATGTTATGTTATTAGTTGCTATTAATGCTAGTCATTGAATGGCAAAAATTACATTTGGTGGTTATTCTTAATTATTACCAAATGTCCAAATAAAGGCATAGCCAATTATTGTGCATAGTTACATAGTATATTGATAGTTTCCATGATAATTAAATTGATGCGTATACATGCAGTATTGCTCAGAAAACTGATAGTGCTTATAATATTGTACTGGAATCATTACGATTACTCAACCATCAACCATGCACAACAGCGGAACATGACTTATAATAATTTAAACTAGTATTACAAGAAACTTTGCTTGTGGACTCACCTGATAACCTAAAACAATACCTATTTAAAACACTGCTTCATCAAATGCAAGCAGTTAGTTAATGTAAAATGAGTTAGATTAAAAGCAAAGGGAAACAGTTTTTTTCTCCAAAATATCCTTTGATTGTGCAAACAGAGAAGGTTATACTGTAGAAATAGTAGAAAGACCGTTAATGAGAGTCCACAATAAAGAGGCTAACCCTAACCTCTTTATATTATGCACCAAGGGTCTGCTGGTGACTTATACCAGCAGCCTAACAAGACATACATTACTTACATACCTACACACAAACCATATCAATTAAAATTTTAGAGGTGTTAGATAGGGGTAGTTGGGAAAGGCGGATACGATTGGACGCGGACACGGACATTTTCAAAAAGCACTTGTACATTTATATAACAGTTATTTTTCATACCTAACATTGTTTTTACAGCAGTTTTCGCTTCCAGACCCGGGTGTCGATCTTGCCATAGCGCTTATCCATTTACAAGTGCATGTGTGAAGGACTAGACCAGCACTCCACAGAATGCCAAAGACCATAGTGTTGTACACATGCTCTTAAGTCTAATACAGAGTTATATAATTGTAGAGATTAGCTTGTATGCCCCATGCAACTTAGCTTAGCAGGCCAAATCCAAAATCTTATGCATTTTAGTATAAGGCGCAGGTGCTTATACCAAGTGTTGAGGGCTTCAAGGACCTGGCCTACGAGATTAGATTGGGACATGCCAGTTTAACCTCTATGACACTGAACTAATGATTAGATTTCTAGAGCACGTATACAACACTATATGGTCTTTAGAGTGCTAGTCTATCCTTCGCACATGCACTTATAAATGGATAAGCGCTATGACAAGATCAACACCTGGGTCTGGAAGCGAATGCTGCTGTAAAAACAATGTTAGGTATGAAAAATAACTGTTTTATAAATGCAAAAGCGTATTAAAAATATCCTTGTCTGACCGTATCCGCCTTTTCCAACTTCCCGTTAGATAGCTGACTTGTTGAGGAAGCATGTTTTCAGCTGAATTATGGGCGTTGCAGGCAGGAGCTGTGCAAGATTCCAACTTACACCATTCTGCAGTAGAATTTATTGTTTACAAAAAGACAGTTGTTTTGGATCATTTTCAATTTGTAAAGATCCTTTATGGCATGTGAGTCTCAATATTGTTGTCAGCCTTAGAAAGTGAAAAAAAACATGCAGTTGAGATCATGTTTCATACTGTCTTGTCTATTTGTATTCTGGGGACTTTCCTTAATACCGTAGACTACAATATTGAACTTTCTCTCAGGACTACTGACATTTGGAAAAGATGTTTGAGCCTTGTTGACTTATGAGTTTAACTTAGTTGTCTGAATAGAGGCAGCTTCAGTTTGTTGAACAGCATTGAGAGCATTGGCTTTTTCTTGAGAATGGATTTTCACTTCTGGTTTCTTGATCTCATTTGTTAAACCATTTACTATTTCTTCAAGCTTAAAAGAATTTCATTTGCTTTGCTCTGACAACATACAGTATGAACAAAGATACGGTTTGTCCGACTTACACACCACACTGAAAACCTGTGAGGTTAGATCAGGACATTTTCTAAAGATTGGCATACACCTTCACAGAAAACTGCGTCCTGTCCATCGTTCTCACCATCCGGTTCTGGTATTGTCTCTTCACAGATATGACAAGTGTCACCTTCTGTGTTCTTTTTGTCAGCCGATTTTGGTGGCGTTTGGTCAGGTTGTCTTCTCGCTTGAGTTGTTGCTTGATAGCTAACTATTGTATTATCAGATACTTAAGAATTTGAGTGTGTAATATGAGTATAACTTTGAACAAACATTTATAGATCTTTACTGCATGCATAGTGTTACATTCTGACAGTTGTCATGGTGACTATCCAAGTAAATGTTTATCTCGAAACTGAAATTATTGTGGCTTACAGTGGTATTTAGCACAACAAGGTTACTTCCTTCTGTGGTAAGCATGAAGCTGGCATTGTTGTTTGCTGATTACTAATACTAATAGATTTGTGCCAGTGTAATTTTTAATGAATGATGTATGCCTTGACTGATTTATATATCACCTGCAAAGGAATTCTAGTTATTAAAGGCTGGTACGTACTTGCACAAAGATTACATTGGTCCATTTATAATAACAGGCATGTCTTTGGGCAATTGGAAACAGTGGAAAGGTCAAATTGTCATATAAATGTACCCTAGAGTAAAACCCTTGTTTAGTGACCACGTATTGAAGACCACCTCCGTACAAAGACCCCATTGTAATTAGATCTCAAAGATGGCTAAGGCATGCTGACCTTATAAGACCACTTCATGGTCCCCTTTACAAAGACCACCTCTTCACATTGTAATACTAATTAGGTTCCAGACATCTAATTCATGAATTTATCAAAACAGCTAGGTCAAGGTAATCTTATGTGACCTCATTTTTCGTTGACTTGGCAGTGTACTAGCTACATTTCATGGACTATTATTTATATATATATATTATATGACACATTCTGGTACGAACTAAGTGATGATGGTAGATGACTTGAGTGAACGAAATATGGAAGATGACATTGGCCTCTTTCTATGAGTCATGAAATATGTGTTTGGAATTTTACCATGTAAAAAAGTGTTTTTTGTAAAGTAGTGGTGTTTATAAAAGGTGTGTGTCTAGTCAATTAGGTCATCTAGTGTGCCTTAGCTATCCTAATTATAATAAAGGTGGTCTTTGTAAAAAGGTGGTCTATAGATGTGACCACTAAGTGAGGTTTTACTCCTAGGATACACATATATAACAATTTGACCATTTCTGTTTTCCATTTTCATTTCCAGTTTCCATTTCCACTGTTTCTAATTACCCATGCACTTTTCCCAGTCATAGTATTCACATTGAAATAAAATTTAAAAAACCTCCATACCCAGACAATAAGTTGTTAGTACGGATGATAACTAGTAGGCCATGCACTTATTCTGAGCTAATGTAGATTACAGAATCATGGACTTGTTTATTGTGTTATTAATAGATGTACCCATACAACACTGTATTGCTTATAATAACAATCCTGCCCTTTCCCATAAACCTATTTACATGGTACATTGAAACTAAAGTTGGAGTTAAAAGTTATCTGGTATCAATGGGAAGTACTGGAGTGTTGTGCAATTTAACAGTAGACAGCAACGATATCACATTTATAAGGTATTTGGATTTTTATTGGAAAGATCAAGGAAGAAAATTGTGACTTCCAGCTGTCCAAAAAAATAGTCTTTAAATTAGACTACCTAATTTACATTCAATACATGGGAAAGTACTAAATAATTTGAGGCATCAAAATTTTAGCTATATTACAAACCTTATACAGAACACAATTCATGTACTTAACACCAACAAGTCAACAATGTATATGCACCTAGTAATATATGTATGTTCTTATTAACAGGAGTTGATTTTAGGCAAGAGCAATAAATTGTGTTGTATAAAGCTACACTGATTCATGTCTGTCTTTTACAATATGTTTTTATCTGGTGCTCTTGAAATCTGTAAAAATACAAAAGCTTTGGTTAATTAATACTAAAACACAACACATCATTATACAATAAATTTTACTAGAAACTGCGTGCATGTATACATGTAAACCAGTTATTTATGATGTCGAATTCTTTTTTCTTTTTCTTCTATCTTTGTCTGTATACCCTCATAAATTGGTTTAAATACAAAAATACTTAACAGAGCTAGCAGTAAAGCGAAGAGAACAGTCTGCGCATCTTGAAAATTGTTAATATTTCCCAGTGTTAGCACTAAAATAAATGCTACAAAAAAATATGCTGTAGAGATGGTAGCTCCAATGATAATTATTAATTGACGACGAAATTCTTCTCCTGTATAACGCAAAGCAAAACAAGCCAGAAAGAAGATGTAACTAACTGCAAGGAAAACTGTCACAATGAAGTAGAAAAAAATGGCTTCCTGTGGAGCAGTTAGAAACGCTAAAAGGATATACGGTGCAAAGTAAATTCCTGCAATCGTGATATTTGCTCCCAAAGAAGATAGTGTAAATGTTACAAGGTGATTTTTCTGATTGTTTTCTGTTTCACTTATCCATTTTACAAGACAGTTGTTACATATGCTTGTACACCATCCTGTTGTCCGGCACGATACAGTTTTATAGAATAGAAATATTTTTGTCAAATAAACTAAAATTATTATTATAGCAGAAACAATAACTTGGAAAGTTGGTATGAGATGGTCTCCAGTTACACAATCAGAATCATCATCATCATCAAAGTCATAATCGTGGCAAAATAATTCCTCACAATACTCAAAGAACTTCCATATTGATAGAATATACATTACTAAAAGAAATATATGTAGTACTATACTAAGACTAAGCAGAGCTAGTGTATGTGCTATCTTCAAATCTTTATTATACAACAATTCTATCAATAGAGAACTTTCTGTGGAATGTTGTACATTATTATTTTCATTATTTATGGCACCATAATGTTGTGGTCTGTTTGAAAGAAGAAGTTGTAGTTCTGTGTTATCACTCTTTGCATCAGTATGTTGTTGTACTGTGTTATTGCTGCCTGTGGCATTATCTGTCTGTTCTAGGAAAGAGTAAAGTTTAGGATGAATTAAAAAGCAATCCATGGCAGTAAACATTAGTAGTAAGGATAGTGGAAAGATTATTGCAGTTATCATTACACGGACAACGATATGGTACTTGTCACTAGCCTCATGGTCATCACTACGTTTATTTTTAGCATGAACGAAGAACTGGCTGATATACTGTATGGACTGTGACTGATCTTGGACTGCATAGGTTTTTACCTGTAGCAGACATATATACAAACTAGATAATCAAAATGAGAATAGGGATTGCTGAAAAAAGCCACAAACAAGAAGTGATTGCTGAAAAAAAACCATGAAACAAGAAGGGATCACCGGGGTGTGGTAATGTAAATCACAAATCCCTATTTTGACTCATCTCAAAATGACAGAGCATGTAGCTAAAATTTATGACACAGAGTCAAAATAGGGAATTGTGGTTTACAATGCCACCCCAGCAATCCCTATTCCCCTTTTAAATTTGTTATTCATCTAGTGAAAAATATGAAGATGAACAAAATGGCAAATTTTGGTTTTGTCCCAAATACACATACTATTTTCTTTTCACTTGATACTTACTAGTGGACCAATACTCATTGCAAATAACCACCAGAAGGTTGTTTTGAGTTGAAGGATGCTTTCCAAAGTGGTTTTTAGACGTGGCATTCTATTAGAGTTTTTGTTAGAGTTTTTGCAAAAAGCACGCATATGGGGATCCCTATTATGAACCCACTATTGTGGTTCATGATATCTTGTGCCATAAACCACAAAAGTTTGGCATAACTGTAGTATGGCATAACTGTAGTTTGACAAATTAAGCAAGTCGACATGCATATATTTCCAAACTTTATTCACCATTTTATGTTATAGTTATATCCCGGTACGAGGGTGATATCATCCGAGTATACGGGATATAACTGTTTTATATCCCAGTGCGCAGGAGTGCGCAGAAGTTTACGGATAGTAAATTAAGTTCCGGTTTGAGTTCCTGTCACTGTGCTCAAGATTTCATCCGAATTGTGTGGAGATTCTACTTCGTAGCTACAAGAGAGACCTTACATACTGCCTACAAACTGTAGCGAAGGGCGGTGTTATGAAGCAGCAGTTCCAGGTACGATTCGCCTTCGTCAGAAGTTGGTATGGTGGTGTCGCGTGGTGTGCAAGAGAAAAATAAAGACCAACAAGTGGCTACCATAGTCCGAGATAGAACGATGAAGCTAGAGGAAGTTAGTTCTTCACCATACTGACCGTTGAGAGTGATTGCTGAAGCGAAAATCGTCACGGACTATTCTTGACATTTGTTAAACTAGCTATCACGGTATTGGTATTACTTGTAGTGTTATTGTGTAAAGGATTAACAGTTTTCTTGTAAGATTTAGCTAGTTTTAAGTGCTGTATTGGTGTTTTGTATCAATATTTCCTTATTTGGCTCTTTGTTCTATTGGTAAACAATGCCATTCGTGGTTATTATGATGTCACGAAAGAGACTGAGTGGCTCCGCAACAGGGTGTTGAGTTAGTTATCACTGGGTGATAACTAATATATCGTACAGTAGCAGCGCCACTCTGTCTAGCTGTATGGTAGTTATAACCCAGTGTGGCGCTTTGATGCTCCCACGCACTGGGGTTTAATGTCCAATATTGGCTACATGGTAAATTTGGCAAACTTTTATCTGACAACCTGTTTGTAATGCTGATTCATGTCACTCAAAACTTTCGTTGTTTACAGTACACATTTTTATTATTTACCAGATATGTTAGCCGAGAGAGAAGAACACCATGTCTTTGTTTACAAAGGCATGGCAATGGGATAGGGAGCCTTTCTTCTGCTGCTACATTTACTGCAAATATTGTAGTAAAAAAGAGTGGTCCTGGTCCCAGCAAATATAATGGTGATGAACTCCAGAAGTACAGATCTCTGTGTTTGGTACAGTTATTAGTCGAGTTATTAGTGGAATTATCATAAAGTTCAAACTCGTATTGGATCTTAACAAAATCAGAAGGTGCTTCACCAGTTTTAAAGAATGCTTTCACAATTCTGCTCAACACAATCTTGTTTTCTATAATGTATAATTCCAGTTCTGCATATTCTCTAATACAGGTATATTCACTACAATTTGTCATTTCATCACAAGGGATAGATTTATTAACAGCTTCATGAGCATTACAGCAAAGCTGCAAAGTAAACCAAACCCCTACTATCAACATGACGACTATGGACGAAGTCATAGTTGTTACTTTTAATTGCTCTTTTAGAAAATGTACAGCATGCAAGATAACTGGCTATTTATATGCATGTATGCATGCTGGAACTGGAACTATTGTGGTAACCGTGGTATTTAGCATATATGTCATTTTCAATAAAAACTGCATGTGTGTTACCAACAGAACAAATTTATCAGGGCAAGTCGGGTAGTTGGAAAGGGCGGATACAGCTGGATGCGGACACGGACGCGGACATTTTCAAAAATCACTTTTACATTTATATAACAGTTATTTTTCATACCTAACGCTGTTTTTACAGCAGTCTTCGCTTGCAGACCCAGGTGTCGGTCTTGTCAAAGCGCTTATCCATTTATAAGCGCATGTGCGAAGGACTAGACCAGCACTCCACAGCATGCCAAAAACCATATAATGTTGTACACATGCTCTAAAGTCTATTACAGAGTTATATAGTTGTAGAAATTAACTTATATGCCCCATGTAACTTAGCTTAGCAGGCCAAATCCACAATCTTATGCCTTTTAGTGTAAGGCGCAGGTGCTTATACCAAGTGTTGAGGGTTTCAAGGACCTGGCCTACGAGATTAGGTTGGGACATGCTAGATTAATCTCTGTGACTCTGAATTAGATTTCTAGAGCACGTATACAACACTATGTGGTCTGCAGAGTGCTAGTCTATCCTTCGTACATTCGCTTATATATGGATAAGCACTATGACAAGATCGACGCTTGGGTCTGGAAGCGAATGCTGCTGTAAAAAACAACGTTAGGTATGAAAAATAACTGTTTTGTAAATGTAAAAGTGTATTTTAAAATTATCCGCGTCCATGTCCGCGTCCGACCGTATCCACCTTTTCCAACTACCCGGGAAAGTCTGAACAAGCTACAGTCATCAAATATTACAGCCATTAAAATTACTGCATTCCATTGGTAGGCTGTACATACATAGCAGCGTACAACATGTAGCACTCCAAGTGGTAGTAAACTAGTTAGCACGTATACCTGGCTAGCTATATACACACATTATGTATACAGTTCTAAAAGTGTTTATATCTGTGAAGGAGCAATAGTATGGTGGTTACTGCACTGGACTTTGAAGGTGGTGGTTGTGAGTTGAAGTCCAAGTAAAAAATTGTGTTATGGTTGTGCACAACCTTTTAGTACCCTAACTCAGTGCTTAAAAAATGGTTCAGTAATTACATTTTGATAATACCCTACTAAGTGTGAAGTGCTTTGAGTAGGGATAAACAGAGGACACTAACCCACAGGGATCCAATGTTGCTTAGAATTTTATATACATACTTGACAATGTTTCTACTTGTACTAGATACCTTTACATGTCATAGTGTCTAGTCAGACCAGCTCAGTATCTCACACGATGCCTATAGTATCGATTAAAAATTATAAACACTTCTAAGTCTTAAATCATGCATATTGGTCATTAATACTCAATATTTGTAGTATTATCATTCACTTAGTAATATGTATTGCAACACATGTAACATAAACTATGCTAATAAGGAAGTAATAAATAAATAAATAATAATAAAGGAGTAAACAAGATATTATTGTTATTGGAAATTCACTTGTACAAACTGTCCTAATAGTTGCCATGGCAATTAACCAAGTAAATAATTATCAGAAAACTGACATAGTGTGGTTATGATGATGTGAATTCTTTAAGCTTATATGGTATCAGTCATGCACTACAGGAGTACAATGTTATTTATCCATACACGTACGGTGTGTATTTCTGTGTACTTTATACTAAATCATGTAGCCAGTTTTGTCTTGCAGTAAATATCCTGGTTTCTGGTATATACACTTTGCTCTTTGCTAAACTACACAAGTAGAGCGTACTATGGATACTGTGGGACTAACCTTATAATCAAGGTAAATCAAGGTTATGCAGTTTATATACTAAGGGACACATTGGGACTTCAGCAAAGTGTTGTCTTGATTCTGCAGGTGACCTTGTGTTTGACTCTCCAGATATCACTGCAGTTTGATTGCGGCCAATCATCATACTATACACAGAACTACTTAGTACCCATACACCTGCATACTTGCTATCAGTTTCTTCATGCATTTTCAGTGTTTTGCATGCAGATATGCACTTGTGTGCACCATGCCTTGTCCAGGATAGAACAGTTGAGCCTCCTGTTTTTAACAAAGTATTACAATATCTCCTTTTGTCATACAATGGTCTTCAACTCAAAGAACAATTTTACACACTTATCTTATTTTAACAACAAACACATATCCATGATTACATAATAAACATGCACTATATAGTCTGGGAAGGATCTGGTTATCCCAGAAACAGAATCCCTACGGGCATGTCCATGCATTTTAGCAGTATAGTGCACCTTGCTATGAAACACATATTGGATTTTATTCCTTGCGTTATACTACTATGACTATTAATGTGATTAACATCCTGTAAGTTGTTGAACTGGCTAAAGTGAAAATCTAACTGGCTACTAAGCTCAGAACTTTTAGTGAATGATGGACTTCGTGATGTGTAGTGTGCTAAGGAATTCTAGTTATTAAAGGCTGGTACCAGCACGAACACTACATTGGTCAGGTTATATATATTGAAACTGAAGTTGAAATTAAATGTTATTTCTAAGACCACACAAAGTAAAGCTTTTATACCCAGGATTGTACATGAAAAGCTTGAATTAGTGATGTTATTCAATAACAGCGAATCACATGTAGAAAAATGAACGGTTTGGCTACATGCTGATATTGTTCGGTTTGGTCTTTTAAAGGACAATTATTTGTCTGATACAAGGTTAGGAAGGTGATTTAGGAGCTATATTAATTCTTTTTGCCTTCAAGGCTTGTAAGGCACTGTACTAAAGGAATATAATGGCAGATTATTATATGACCTTATTCCAAAAGTATAAACTTTAAAGGTCTTTAAAATTCCATTTTGTACCACTAGTACATAATACAATATTCTTTTTAGTGCAAAGATACTATTCAAATACAATAGCTCTGAATTTAACTGTAAACTATAGTATTTCATATTGATGTATTTTACTGTAATGCAAGTTCAACTTTAGTCATTAAATTCCTGGTGAAGAATAAACCATTATATCCACTTTTCCACACACAGTAATGAGAAACAACAATCTCACTCTAAAGCAAACCAGTCTTATCTATACACATGCTACTTGCTCATTCAAGTACTGCACAAAGAGGCAGTATAGGTCTTGAAATCACATACATATGTTCCTGGGTGTACAGTTTTGGTAGTTATTTGGGTGGCCTTAGAATGAATCTATAATCTCACCTTTCAGTTTCAGTATGTATATAAGGGCAGGGCCTGTTATTATGAGCTGACCATGGTACTACTAGTCTTAATAGCCAGGATTCTCACAGCATGCTATCAAAAAGACTTGTTTATCAAAACACCCTGGGAGTTTTAGCTTATTTGTTTTCCATATTAGCCTAATCTAGCAACTTATGTAACGTATATGTAGGATGCTTTCCGTATTTATACATCTTAACAATGAGCTCATAGTGACCAGTATACTTCTCAAACACTACGAGACAAAATTAACTGCATGCTCTAACACAAAATTTAATACGTAAAAGTATCAAGGTAGAAAAAATTGTAGATTGATTGAATAAGGTAAAATTCGAGGAAATTTTTCAAAGCTAGCTTGTTATAATGCTATCCCATTGGAGAAGACATTACGTAGCTGAGAAATGATCTGCAGAACACTTTTTTGCTTCAAACTTTTTATGTATGTAGTATCACCTTAGTTTAAGTTGTCAGTTATATCCAATACTTAACTATTGTAATATGAATTATCCAAGTAAATGTTTATCATGAAACCGAAAGTATTATGGTTACAATGGTATTTAGTATATGTGACCATTATGGTATTTGCCATACACAACAACAGAACAAAGCTCTTGTGGTCTAAATCATGGAAGGGCTTTGATAAGTCTGATTACTATAATCTAATCTGAAACAGCCAGGCTGTGATAAAGGATGCTGCCTTTCACAAATAGGCTAGTGTGGAAAAGATGTGATGTCAAAGGTGGTGGCCAAGAAATGGCTGCAATGTGGCCACCATCCTTGATATCACATCTTTTTTCACACTAGCCTATTTTTGCATACCTTTTTTTACAACTTGGCTGTATTGAAGTAGATAAATGCAAGCACCAAAGCTGGTCTGCAGCAGCCAACTTTACAGCTGGCTTTTGTCTTTTTCTGCAGAAAAAAATTAATAGGTTTTTAAGTGGCATTTTGTTTTAAATATTAATTGCTTTATATTATTTGTTTGTATTGTTGCTCTATTGTGATTTGTATCTCAAAATGCACTTGTTACACATCTATTTATATATATAAAGCTGAAAAGCTGTCTCTCCATATTCTTTCCTCGTAACGCCGCTAACTCGATAACCAAGGCACATATCAGCATGGGACTTTAATGAAATTAAGTGCTCATCATCTAGCAACTCCAAGTTTGTTGTTACAAATCGCTATGTGCTTTCGTTCGCTCTCTACAGAGCGTTGAAGGCATTGGTGTAGAGGAAAACTTGAGCTACATTCCTGTCAAAACCACGAACGAACAACCAAAGCGCTAGTACATAGAACTGTTAACCCAAAGGTCCAGGGTTCAATTCCAGCCCATGACAACTTTTTTTCTGCTCAGTGCCACCTTTTTGTAACACACATTTTCATATGTCAGCTATTGATGATGATTATTCGGCAATCTGTGTACGTATCGACGCAATTCACACTCAGAATGAAACACTCACCAACACTAACACTAACAAGTCAACAATGTATATGCACCTAGTAATATATGTATGTTCTTATTAACAGGAGTTGATTTTAGGCAAGAACAATAAATTGTGTTATATAAAGCTACACTGATTCATGTCTGTCTTTTACAATATGTTTTTATCTGGTGCTCTTGAAATCTGTAAAACTACAAAAGCTTTGGCTAATTAATACTAAAACACAACACATCATTATACAATAAATTTTACTAGAAACTGTGTGCATGTATACATGTAAACCAGTTATTCATGATGTCGAATTCTTTTTTCTTTTTCTTCTATCTTTGTCTGTATACCCTCATAAATTGGTTTAAATACAAAAATACTTAACAGAGCTAGCAGTAAAGCGAAGAGAACAGTCTGCACATCTTGAAAATTGTTAATATTTCCCAGTGTTAGCACTAAAATAAATGCTACAAAAAAATATGCTGTAGAGATGGTAGCTCCAATGATTATTATTAATTGACGACGAAATTCTTCTCCTGTATAACACAAAGCAAACAAAGCCAGAAAGAAGATGTAACTAACTGCAAGGAAAACTGTCACAATGAAGTAGAAAAAGATGGCTTCCTGTGGAGCAGTTAGAAACGCTAAAAGGATATACGGCGCAAAGTAAATTCCTGCAATTGTGATATTTGCTCCCAAAGAAGATAGTGTAAATGTTACAAGGTGATCTTTCTGATTGTTTTCTGTTTTACATATCCATTTTACAAGACAGTTGTTACTACTGGTTACTCTTTCATAGCAAGGCACTGTCCACCTTGCAAGGCGGTTCTCTTTGGTTTCCGTTGTCCAGCATGACACTACAGTTTTACAGAATAGAAATATTTTTGTCAAATAAACTAAAATTATTATTGTAGCAGAAACAATAACTTGAAAAATAGGTATGAGATGGTCTCCAGTTACGCAATCAGAATCATCATCATCATCAAAGTCATAATCGTGGCAAAATAGTTCCTCACTATACTCAAAGAACTTCCATATTGATAGACAATAAATTGTTAAAAGAAATAAATGTAGAACTATACTAAGACTAAGCAGAGCTAGTGTATGTGCTATCTTCAAATCTTTATTATACAACAATTCTATCAATAGAGAACTTTCTGTGGCATGTTGTTCATTATTATTTTCTGCTGCACTATTAGTTTCTATGATGGACTGTTCATCAGGGCTTCCTACCTCAGAACGGTTCATGGTAGCACCATAATTTTGTGGTTTGTTTGTGGCAAAAGATTGTAGTTCTGCTACAGCGTGTGGCTGTTCTGCTGTGCCAGTACGCGGCTGTTCTGCTGTGCCAGTCCGCTGCTGTTCTCCTGTGCCAGTACGCGGCTGTTCTCCTGTGCCAGTACGCGGCTGTTCTGCTGTGCCAGTACGCGGCTGTTCTGCTGTGCCAGTACGCGGCTGTTCTCCTGTGCCAGTACGCGGCTGTTCTCCTGTGCCAGTACGCGGCTGTTCTGCTGTGCCAGTACGCGGCTGTTCTGCTGTGCCAGTACGCGGCTGTTCTGCTGTGCCAGTACGCGGCTGTTCTCCTGTGCCAGTACGCGGCTGTTCTGCTGTGCCAGTACGCGGCTGTTCTGCTGTGCCAGTACGTGGCTGTTCTGCTGTGCCAGTACGCGGCTGTTCTGCTGTGCCAGTACGCGGCTGTTCTACTGTGCCAGTACGCGGCTGTTCTGCTGTGCCAGTACCTGGCTGTTCTGCTGTATTATTTCTGTTTGTGGCATTATCTGTCTGTTTTAGGAAAGAGTACAGCTTAGGATGAATTAAAAAGCGATCCATAGCAGTAAACGTTAGTAGTAAGGATAGTGGAAAGATTATTGCGGTTATCATTACACTGACAACGATATGATACTTGTCACTAGCCTCATGGTCATCACTACGTTTATTTTTAGCATGAACAAAGAACTGGCTGATATATCGTATGGACTGTGACTGATCTTGGACTGCATAGGTTTTCACCTGTAGCAGAAAAGTACATACGTATATACAAAATATCTTGTACCATAAACCATAAAAGTTTGGCACAATATACAGTTTGACGAATTGTTTCCCTACTTTTTTCAATGATCCCTAATCGAACTAATTTTTCCTTGTTTACTTTTATATCCAAACTTTATTCATCATTTTTATTGTCCAATATTGGCTACATGGTAAATTTGGCAAACATTTATCTGCCAACCTACTTTGCATGTTGATTCACCAAAATTTAAGTCACTCTAAACTTTTGTTGTTTATGGTACACATTTTGTTATTTACCAGATATGTTAGTCGAGAGAGAAGAGCACCATGTCCTTGTTTACAAAGACATGGCAATGGAAGATGGAGCCTTTCTTCTGCTACATCTACTGCAAATATTGTAGTAAAAAAGAGTGACCTTGGTCCCAACAAATATAATGGTGATGAACTCCAAAAGTACAGATCTCTGTGTTTGGTACAGTTATTAGTTGAATTATCATAAAGTTCAAACTCGTACTTGATCTTAACAAAATCAGAAGGTGCTTCACCAGTTTTAAAGAATGCTTTCACAATTTCGCTCAACACAACCGTGTTGTTTAATATGTATGATTCTAGTTCTGCATATTCTCTTAAACAAGTATATTCACTACAATTTGTCATTTCATCACAAGGGATAGATTTATTATCAGCTTCATGAGCATTACAGCAAAGCTGCAAAGTAAACCAAACCCCTACTATCAACATGACAACTATGGGCGAAGTCATAGTTGTTACTTTTAACTGATCTTTTAGAAAATGTACAGCATGCGAGATAACTGGCTATTTATATGCATGTATGCATAATTGAACTGGAACTATTGTGGTAACCGTGGTATTTAGTATATGTGGCATTTTCAATGAAAACTGCATGTGTGTACCAACAGAACAAATTCATTGGGGCAAGTCTGAACAAGCTACAGTCAAATATTACAGCCATTTAATTGTACTAGATACCTCTGCATGTCATAGTGTCTAATCTCGCATGACCAGACCAGCTCAGTATCTCACATGATGCCTATATCGATTAAAAATTATAAACGCTTGTAAGTCTTAAATCATACATATTGGTCATTAATACTCAATATTTGTAGCGTTATCATTCACTTAGTAATATGTATTGCAACACATGTAACATAAAGTATGCTAATAAGAAAGTACCGTATTGAATAGTGGCCCGGGCGTTTATTTCTTTAGAACAACTTTTACCCAGTCCCAGTGGCCTGGGTGAAAAACTACTTCAGTGAAATAAACGTATAGACAACTTTTTACCCAGGCCATTATTCGAGACCAGGCCACTATTCAGACTGGCCCCTATTCAAGGCAATATGGTAATAATTGTATAATACGATTTAAACAAGGAGTAAACAAGATATTAATGTTATTGGAAATTCACTTGTACAAACTGTGCTAATAGTTGCCATGGAAATTAACCAAGTAAATAATTATCAGACAACTGACTATTGTGGTTATGATGATGTGAATTCTTTAAGCTTATATGGTATCAGTCATGCACAACAGCAGTACAATGTTGTTTATCCATACACATACAGTATGTATTTCTGTGTACTTTATACTAAATCATGTAGCCAGTTTTGTCTTGCAGTAAATATCCTGGTTTCTGGTATATACACTTTGCTCTTTGCTAAACTACACAAGTAGAGCGTACTATTGGATACTGTGGGACTAACCTTGACACATTGGGACTTCAGCAAAGTGTTGTCTTGATTCTGCAGGTGACCTTGCATTTGACTCTCCACATTAACATATTTCACTGCAGTTTGATTGCGGCTGAATCATCATACTATACACAGAACTACTTAGTACCCATACATCTGCATACTTGCTATCAGTTTCTTCATTCATTTTCAGTGTTTTGCATGCAGATATGCACTTGTGTGCACCATGCCTCATCCAGTGTTTATTCTAGGATTTCTCCTTTGGGGGAGAATCAGGAATTTGGGGGGTGACAGGTGAAAGTCTGTTATATAGTTGTCCAAGTTCACAATAACTACATAGCTATATAAAACAGTTGAAATAGTTGCCAAACATGGCTGTGTCATGAGTGTTGATTTTGTGATTGGGTGAAGCCAGATCCTATGGTTAGTAGAGCTTGATGCATGAGTGTATAGTAGTGATCACATAATGCTAGGACAACCATGTGCACCTCATGTATACTGTACATATTCAATAATACTCTGCATATCAAGTGTTGAATCTTTACAATTTGTGTGAGATCATGATCAGTATTGGCCATCATTGCATGTACGTATGATACCACATAGCACTAGCAAATTACAAGATCTGCATCGGTGTGTCTTCCAAGAAATAATTCAAAACTTGAAATTAAATATTAGGGCATTTTCATGGTTATAGCAAAACAAGAAAGTTTTTTAAAATCAGGCTTTCTGAGATTAAATTTGGGGTGTTTGTGCTGGCTGTGCATGCCATTTTGAAAGTAGAATTTTTCACAAATTACACTTACTGAGATTGCATTTAATGACAATTTTGAGGGTTAAGCATGCTATTTTTTCTACTGGGTGAACTTGGGCTCTCAGATATTGAATAGCCATCACTACATGCATGAATTTTTGTTAGCTGTATACTAGGAGAATTTTAAAAATTAATTGATCTGATACTGAATCTGAGACCACTTTAAGGTTGCATTCACAATTTTAACCTGAGAAGATTTTACATATTACCTATGCTGAGATTGAATCTGAGAGCATTTTTGGTAAGTTTTGAGTGTCATTTTAACCTAAGTATAGTGTAGTAGTCACTCACAATTTTAGGGGGTGAGTCTGAGATTTTAGGGGGGGGAAAGTTTCCCCCCTAACAGCCCTAGAATAAACACTGGCCTCATCCAGGATAGAACAGTTGAGCCTCCTGTTTTAACGAAGTATTACAATATCTCCTTTTGTCATACAATGGCCTTCAACTCAAAGAACAATTTAACTACACTTATCTTAATTTAACAACAAACACATATCCGTGATTACATAATAAACATGCACTATATAGTCTGGGAAGGATCTGGTTATCCCAGAAACAGAATCCCTACGGGCACATCCATGCATTTTAGCAGTATAGTGCACCTTGCTATGAAACACATGTTATATTTTATTCCTTGCGTTATGCTACCATATTTGGGCTATGACTATTAATGTGGTTAACATCCTGTAAGTTGTTGAACTGGCTAAAGTGAAAATCTAACTGGCTACTAAGCTCAGAACTTTTAGTGAATGATGGACTTCGTGATGTGTAGTGTGCTAAGGAATTCTAGTTATTAAAGGCTGGTACCAGCACAAACACTACATTGGTCAGGTTATATATATTGAAACTGAAGTTGAAATTAAATGTTATTTCTAAGACCACACAAAGTAAAGCTTTTATACCCAGGATTGTACATGAAAAAGCTTGAATTAGTGATGCTATTCAATAACAGCGAATCACTTGTAGAAATATGAATGGTTTGGCTTGTAGAAATATGAATGGTTTGGCTACATGCTGATATTGTTTGGTCTTTTAAAGGACAACTATTTGTCTGATACAAGGTTAGGAAGGTGATTTAGGAGCTATATTAATTCTTTTTGCCTTCAAGGCTTGTAAGGCACTGTACTAAAGGAATATAATGGCAGATTATTATATATGATCTTATTCCAAAAGTATAAACTTTAAAGGTCTTTAAAATTCCATTTTGTACCACTAGTACATAATACAATATTCTTTTTAGTGTAAAGATATTATTCAAATACAATAGCTCTGTGAATTTAACTGTAAACTATAGTATTTCATATTGATGTATTTTACTGTAATGCAAGTTCAACTTTAGTCATTAAATTCCTGGTGAAGTATAAACCATTATACCCACTTTTCCATACACAGTAATGAGAAACAACAATCTCACTCTAAAGCAAACCAGTCTTATCTATACACATGCTACTTGCTCATTCAAGTACTGCACAAAGAGGCAGTATAGGTCTTGAAATCACATACATATATTCCTGGGTGTAAAGTTTTGGTAGTTATTTGGGTGGCCTTAGAACGAATCTTTAATCTCACCTTTCAGTTTCAGTGTGTATATAAGGGCAGGGCCTGTTATTATGAGCTGACCATGGTACTACTAGTCTTAATAGCCAGGATTCTCACAGCATGTTATCAAAAAGACTTGTTTATCAAAACACCCTGGGAGTAGTAGCCTATCTGTTTTCCATATTAGCCTAATCTAGCAACTTATGTAACGTATATGTAGGACGCTTTCCGTATTTATACATCTTAACAATGAGCTCATAGTGACCAGTATACTTCTCAAACACTACGAGACAAAATTAACTGCATGCTCTAACACAAAATTTAATACGTAAAAGTATCAAGGTAGAAAAAATTGTAGATTGATTGAATAAGGTAAAATTCGAAGGAAATTTTTCAAAGCTAGCTTGTTCTAATGCTATCCCATTGGAGAAGATATTACATAGCTGAGAAATGATCTGCAGAACACTTTTTTGCTTCAAACTTTTTATGTATGTAGTATCACCTTAGTTTAAGTTGCCGGTTATATCCGGTATATAACTATTGTAATATGTAATTTCATCATTGTTGTCATGGAAATTATCCAAGTAAATGTTTATCATGAAACCGAAAGTATTATGGTTACAATGGTATTTAGTGTATGTGACCATTATGGTATTAACCATACACAACAACAGAACAAAGCTCTTGTTGTCTAAATCATGGAACGGGCTTTGATAAGTATGCTGATTACTATAATCTAATCTGAAACAGCCAGGCTGTGATAAAGGATGCTGCCTTTCACAAATAGGCTAGTGTGGAAAAGATGTGATGTCAAAAGTGGTGGCCAAGAAATGGCTGCAATGTGGCCACCATCCTTCATCACATCTTTTTTCACACTAGCCTATTTTTGCATACCTTTTTTTACAGCTTGGCTGTAAGTAGATATATGCAAGCACCAAAGCTGGTTTGCAGCAGCCAACTTTACAGCTGGCTTTTGTCTTTTTCTGCAGAAAAAAATTGATAGGTTTTTAAGTGGCATTTTGTTTTAAATATTAATTGCTTTATATTATTTGTTTGTATTGTTGCTCTATTATGATTTGTATCTCAAAATGCACTTGTTACACATCTATTTATATATACAAAGCTGAAAAGCTGTCTCTTCATATTCTTTCCTCATAACGCCACTAACTCGATAACCAAGGCACATATCAGCACGGGACTTTAACAAAATTAAGCGCTCATCATCTAGCAACTCCAAGTTTGTTGTTACAAATCGCTATGTGCTTTCGTTCGCTCTCTACAGAGCATTGAAGGCATTGGTGTAGAGGAAAACTTGAGCTACATTCCTGTCAAAACTGCCAAAGCGCTAGTGCATAAAAAGCTCTAAAACTTGAGCTACATTCCTGTCAAAAAAGCTCTAAAGCTCTGGTGCTCTTGAAATCTGTAAAAATACAAAAGCTTTGGTTAATTAATACTAAAACACAGCACATCATTATACAATAAATTTTACTAGAAACTGCGTGCATGTATACATGTAAACCAGTTATTCATGATGTCGAATTCTTTTTTCTTTTTCTTCAATCTTTGTCTGTATACCTTTATAAATTGGTTTAAATACAAAAATACTTAACAGAGCTAGCAGTAAAGCGAAGAGAACAGTCTGCGCATCTTGAAAATTGTTAATATTTCCCAGTGTTAGCACTAAAATAAATGCTACAAAAAAATATGCTGTAGAGATGGTAGCTCCAATGATAATTATTAATTGACGACGAAATTCTTCTCCTGTATAACACAAAGCAAACAAAGCCAGAAAGAAGATGTAACTAACTGCAAGGAAAACTGTCACAATGAAGTAGAAAAAGATGGCTTCCTGTGGAGCAGTTAGAAACGCTAAAAGGATATACGGCGCAAAGTAAATTCCTGCAATTGTGATATTTGCTCCCAAAGAAGATAGTGTAAATGTTACAAGGTGATTTTTCTGATTGTTTTCTGTTTTACATATCCATTTTACAAGACAGTTGTTACTACTGGTTACTCTTTTATAGCAAAGCACTGTCCACCTTGCAAGGCGGTTCTCTTTGGTTTCCGTTGTCCAGCATGACACTACAGTTTTACAGAATAGAAATATTTTTGTCAAATAAACTAAAATTATTATTGTAGCAGAAACAATAACTTGAAAAATAGGTATGAGATGGTCTCCAGTTACGCAATCAGAATCATCATCATCATCAAAGTCATAATCGTGGCAAAATAGTTCCTCACTATACTCAAAGAACTTCCATATTGATAGACAATAAATTGTTAAAAGAAATAAATGTAGAACTATACTAAGACTAAGCAGAGCTAGTGTATGTGCTATCTTCAAATCTTTATTATACAACAATTCTATCAATAGAGAACTTTCTGTGGCATGTTGTTCATTATTATTTTCTGCTGCACTATTAGTTTCTATGATGGACTGTTCATCAGGGCTTCCTACCTCAGAACGGTTCATGGTAGCACCATAATTTTGTGGTTTGTTTGTGGCAAAAGATTGTAGTTCTGCTACAGCGTGTGGCTGTTCTGCTGTGCCAGTACGCGGCTGTTCTGCTGTGCCAGTACGCGGCTGTTCTGCTGTGCCAGTACGCGGCTGTTCTGCTGTGCCAGTACGCGGCTGTTCTCCTGTGCCAGTACGCGGCTGTTCTGCTGTGCCAGTACGCGGCTGTTCTGCTGTGCCAGTACGCGGCTGTTCTGCTGTGCCAGTACGCGGCTGTTCTGCTGTGCCAGTACGCGGCTGTTCTCCTGTGCCAGTACGCGGCTGTTCTGCTGTGCCAGTACGCGGCTGTTCTGCTGTGCCAGTACGCGGCTGTTCTGCTGTGCCAGTACGCGGCTGTTCTGCTGTGCCAGTACGCGGCTGTTCTGCTGTGCCAGTACGCGGCTGTTCTGCTGTGCCAGTACGCGGCTGTTCTGCTGTGCCAGTACGCGGCTGTTCTGCTGTGCCAGTACGCGGCTGTTCTCCTGTGCCAGTACGCGGCTGTTCTGCTGTGCCAGTACGCGGCTGTTCTGCTGTGCCAGTACGCGGCTGTTCTCCTGTGCCAGTACGCGGCTGTTCTCCTGTGCCAGTACGCGGCTGTTCTGCTGTGCCAGTACGCGGCTGTTCTGCTGTGCCAGTACGCGGCTGTTCTGCTGTGCCAGTACGCGGCTGTTCTCCTGTGCCAGTACGCGGCTGTTCTGCTGTGCCAGTACGCGGCTGTTCTGCTGTGCCAGTACGCGGCTGTTCTGCTGTGCCAGTACGTGGCTGTTCTGCTGTGCCAGTACGCGGCTGTTCTGCTGTGCCAGTACGCGGCTGTTCTACTGTGCCAGTACGCGGCTGTTCTGCTGTGCCAGTACCTGGCTGTTCTGCTGTATTATTTCTGTTTGTGGCATTATCTGTCTGTTTTAGGAAAGAGTACAGCTTAGGATGAATTAAAAAGCGATCCATAGCAGTAAACGTTAGTAGTAAGGATAGTGGAAAGATTATTGCGGTTATCATTACACTGACAACGATATGATACTTGTCACTAGCCTCATGGTCATCACTACGTTTATTTTTAGCATGAACAAAGAACTGGCTGATATATCGTATGGACTGTGACTGATCTTGGACTGCATAGGTTTTCACCTGTAGCAGAAAAGTACATACGTATATACAAAATATCTTGTACCATAAACCATAAAAGTTTGGCACAATATACAGTTAGACAAATTGTTTCCCTACTTTTTTCAATGATCCCTAATCGAACTAATTTTTCCTTGTTTACTTTTATATCCAAACTTTATTCATCATTTTTATTGTCCAATATTGGCTACATGGTAAATTTGGCAAACATTTATCTGCCAACCTACTTTGCATGTTGATTCACCAAAATTTAAGTCACTCTAAACTTTTGTTGTTTATGGTACACATTTTGTTATTTACCAGATATGTTAGTCGAGAGAGAAGAGCACCATGTCCTTGTTTACAAAGACATGGCAATGGAAGATGGAGCCTTTCTTCTGCTACATCTACTGCAAATATTGTAGTAAAAAAGAGTGACCTTGGTCCCAACAAATATAATGGTGATGAACTCCAAAAGTACAGATCTCTGTGTTTGGTACAGTTATTAGTTGAATTATCATAAAGTTCAAACTCGTACTTGATCTTAACAAAATCAGAAGGTGCTTCACCAGTTTTAAAGAATGCTTTCACAATTTCGCTCAACACAACCGTGTTGTTTAATATGTATGATTCTAGTTCTGCATATTCTCTTAAACAAGTATATTCACTACAATTTGTCATTTCATCACAAGGGATAGATTTATTATCAGCTTCATGAGCATTACAGCAAAGCTGCAAAGTAAACCAAACCCCTACTATCAACATGACAACTATGGGCGAAGTCATAGTTGTTACTTTTAACTGATCTTTTAGAAAATGTACAGCATGCGAGATAACTGGCTATTTATATGCATGTATGCATAATTGAACTGGAACTATTGTGGTAACCGTGGTATTTAGTATATGTGGCATTTTCAATGAAAACTGCATGTGTGTACCAACAGAACAAATTCATTGGGGCAAGTCTGAACAAGCTACAGTCAAATATTACAGCCATTTAATTGTACTAGATACCTCTGCATGTCATAGTGTCTAATCTCGCATGACCAGACCAGCTCAGTATCTCACATGATGCCTATATCGATTAAAAATTATAAACGCTTGTAAGTCTTAAATCATACATATTGGTCATTAATACTCAATATTTGTAGCGTTATCATTCACTTAGTAATATGTATTGCAACACATGTAACATAAAGTATGCTAATAAGAAAGTACCGTATTGAATAGTGGCCCGGGCGTTTATTTCTTTAGAACAACTTTTACCCAGTCCCAGTGGCCTGGGTGAAAAACTACTTCAGTGAAATAAACGTATAGACAACTTTTTACCCAGGCCATTATTCGAGACCAGGCCACTATTCAGACTGGCCCCTATTCAAGGCAATATGGTAATAATTGTATAATACGATTTAAACAAGGAGTAAACAAGATATTAATGTTATTGGAAATTCACTTGTACAAACTGTGCTAATAGTTGCCATGGAAATTAACCAAGTAAATAATTATCAGACAACTGACTATTGTGGTTATGATGATGTGAATTCTTTAAGCTTATATGGTATCAGTCATGCACAACAGCAGTACAATGTTGTTTATCCATACACATACAGTATGTATTTCTGTGTACTTTATACTAAATCATGTAGCCAGTTTTGTCTTGCAGTAAATATCCTGGTTTCTGGTATATACACTTTGCTCTTTGCTAAACTACACAAGTAGAGCGTACTATTGGATACTGTGGGACTAACCTTGACACATTGGGACTTCAGCAAAGTGTTGTCTTGATTCTGCAGGTGACCTTGCATTTGACTCTCCACATTAACATATTTCACTGCAGTTTGATTGCGGCTGAATCATCATACTATACACAGAACTACTTAGTACCCATACATCTGCATACTTGCTATCAGTTTCTTCATTCATTTTCAGTGTTTTGCATGCAGATATGCACTTGTGTGCACCATGCCTCATCCAGTGTTTATTCTAGGATTTCTCCTTTGGGGGAGAATCAGGAATTTGGGGGGTGACAGGTGAAAGTCTGTTATATAGTTGTCCAAGTTCACAATAACTACATAGCTATATAAAACAGTTGAAATAGTTGCCAAACATGGCTGTGTCATGAGTGTTGATTTTGTGATTGGGTGAAGCCAGATCCTATGGTTAGTAGAGCTTGATGCATGAGTGTATAGTAGTGATCACATAATGCTAGGACAACCATGTGCACCTCATGTATACTGTACATATTCAATAATACTCTGCATATCAAGTGTTGAATCTTTACAATTTGTGTGAGATCATGATCAGTATTGGCCATCATTGCATGTACGTATGATACCACATAGCACTAGCAAATTACAAGATCTGCATCGGTGTGTCTTCCAAGAAATAATTCAAAACTTGAAATTAAATATTAGGGCATTTTCATGGTTATAGCAAAACAAGAAAGTTTTTTAAAATCAGGCTTTCTGAGATTAAATTTGGGGTGTTTGTGCTGGCTGTGCATGCCATTTTGAAAGTAGAATTTTTCACAAATTACACTTACTGAGATTGCATTTAATGACAATTTTGAGGGTTAAGCATGCTATTTTTTCTACTGGGTGAACTTGGGCTCTCAGATATTGAATAGCCATCACTACATGCATGAATTTTTGTTAGCTGTACACTAGGAGAATTTTAAAAATTAATTGATCTGATACTGAATCTGAGACCACTTTAAGGTTGCATTCACAATTTTAACCTGAGAAGATTTTACATATTACCTATGCTGAGATTGAATCTGAGAGCATTTTTGGTAAGTTTTGAGTGTCATTTTAACCTAAGTATAGTGTAGTAGTCACTCAAAATTTTAGGGGGTGAGTCTGAGATTTTAGGGGGGGGAAAGTTTCCCTCCTAACAGCCCTAGAATAAACACTGGCCTCATCCAGGATAGAACAGTTGAGCCTCCTGTTTTAACGAAGTATTACAATATCTCCTTTTGTCATACAATGGCCTTCAACTCAAAGAACAATTTAACTACACTTATCTTAATTTAACAACAAACACATATCCGTGATTACATAATAAACATGCACTATATAGTCTGGGAAGGATCTGGTTATCCCAGAAACAGAATCCCTACGGGCACATCCATGCATTTTAGCAGTATAGTGCACCTTGCTATGAAACACATGTTATATTTTATTCCTTGCGTTATGCTACCATATTTGGGCTATGACTATTAATGTGGTTAACATCCTGTAAGTTGTTGAACTGGCTAAAGTGAAAATCTAACTGGCTACTAAGCTCAGAACTTTTAGTGAATGATGGACTTCGTGATGTGTAGTGTGCTAAGGAATTCTAGTTATTAAAGGCTGGTACCAGCACAAACACTACATTGGTCAGGTTATATATATTGAAACTGAAGTTGAAATTAAATGTTATTTCTAAGACCACACAAAGTAAAGCTTTTATACCCAGGATTGTACATGAAAAAGCTTGAATTAGTGATGCTATTCAATAACAGCGAATCACTTGTAGAAATATGAATGGTTTGGCTACATGCTGATATTGTTTGGTCTTTTAAAGGACAACTATTTGTCTGATACAAGGTTAGGAAGGTGATTTAGGAGCTATATTAATTCTTTTTGCCTTCAAGGCTTGTAAGGCACTGTACTAAAGGAATATAATGGCAGATTATTATATATGATCTTATTCCAAAAGTATAAACTTTAAAGGTCTTTAAAATTCCATTTTGTACCACTAGTACATAATACAATATTCTTTTTAGTGTAAAGATATTATTCAAATACAATAGCTCTGTGAATTTAACTGTAAACTATAGTATTTCATATTGATGTATTTTACTGTAATGCAAGTTCAACTTTAGTCATTAAATTCCTGGTGAAGTATAAACCATTATACCCACTTTTCCATACACAGTAATGAGAAACAACAATCTCACTCTAAAGCAAACCAGTCTTATCTATACACATGCTACTTGCTCATTCAAGTACTGCACAAAGAGGCAGTATAGGTCTTGAAATCACATACATATATTCCTGGGTGTAAAGTTTTGGTAGTTATTTGGGTGGCCTTAGAACGAATCTTTAATCTCACCTTTCAGTTTCAGTGTGTATATAAGGGCAGGGCCTGTTATTATGAGCTGACCATGGTACTACTAGTCTTAATAGCCAGGATTCTCACAGCATGTTATCAAAAAGACTTGTTTATCAAAACACCCTGGGAGTAGTAGCCTATCTGTTTTCCATATTAGCCTAATCTAGCAACTTATGTAACGTATATGTAGGACGCTTTCCGTATTTATACATCTTAACAATGAGCTCATAGTGACCAGTATACTTCTCAAACACTACGAGACAAAATTAACTGCATGCTCTAACACAAAATTTAATACGTAAAAGTATCAAGGTAGAAAAAATTGTAGATTGATTGAATAAGGTAAAATTCGAAGGAAATTTTTCAAAGCTAGCTTGTTCTAATGCTATCCCATTGGAGAAGATATTACATAGCTGAGAAATGATCTGCAGAACACTTTTTTGCTTCAAACTTTTTATGTATGTAGTATCACCTTAGTTTAAGTTGCCGGTTATATCCGGTATATAACTATTGTAATATGTAATTTCATCATTGTTGTCATGGAAATTATCCAAGTAAATGTTTATCATGAAACCGAAAGTATTATGGTTACAATGGTATTTAGTGTATGTGACCATTATGGTATTAACCATACACAACAACAGAACAAAGCTCTTGTTGTCTAAATCATGGAACGGGCTTTGATAAGTATGCTGATTACTATAATCTAATCTGAAACAGCCAGGCTGTGATAAAGGATGCTGCCTTTCACAAATAGGCTAGTGTGGAAAAGATGTGATGTCAAAAGTGGTGGCCAAGAAATGGCTGCAATGTGGCCACCATCCTTCATCACATCTTTTTTCACACTAGCCTATTTTTGCATACCTTTTTTTACAGCTTGGCTGTAAGTAGATATATGCAAGCACCAAAGCTGGTTTGCAGCAGCCAACTTTACAGCTGGCTTTTGTCTTTTTCTGCAGAAAAAAATTGATAGGTTTTTAAGTGGCATTTTGTTTTAAATATTAATTGCTTTATATTATTTGTTTGTATTGTTGCTCTATTATGATTTGTATCTCAAAATGCACTTGTTACACATCTATTTATATATACAAAGCTGAAAAGCTGTCTCTTCATATTCTTTCCTCATAACGCCACTAACTCGATAACCAAGGCACATATCAGCACGGGACTTTAACAAAATTAAGCGCTCATCATCTAGCAACTCCAAGTTTGTTGTTACAAATCGCTATGTGCTTTCGTTCGCTCTCTACAGAGCATTGAAGGCATTGGTGTAGAGGAAAACTTGAGCTACATTCCTGTCAAAACTGCCAAAGCGCTAGTGCATAAAAAGCTCTAAAACTTGAGCTACATTCCTGTCAAAAAAGCTCTAAAGCTCTGGTGCTCTTGAAATCTGTAAAAATACAAAAGCTTTGGTTAATTAATACTAAAACACAGCACATCATTATACAATAAATTTTACTAGAAACTGCGTGCATGTATACATGTAAACCAGTTATTCATGATGTCGAATTCTTTTTTCTTTTTCTTCAATCTTTGTCTGTATACCTTTATAAATTGGTTTAAATACAAAAATACTTAACAGAGCTAGCAGTAAAGCGAAGAGAACAGTCTGCGCATCTTGAAAATTGTTAATATTTCCCAGTGTTAGCACTAAAATAAATGCTACAAAAAAATATGCTGTAGAGATGGTAGCTCCAATGATAATTATTAATTGACGACGAAATTCTTCTCCTGTATAACACAAAGCAAACAAAGCCAGAAAGAAGATGTAACTAACTGCAAGGAAAACTGTCACAATGAAGTAGAAAAAGATGGCTTCCTGTGGAGCAGTTAGAAACGCTAAAAGGATATACGGCGCAAAGTAAATTCCTGCAATTGTGATATTTGCTCCCAAAGAAGATAGTGTAAATGTTACAAGGTGATTTTTCTGATTGTTTTCTGTTTTACATATCCATTTTACAAGACAGTTGTTACTACTGGTTACTCTTTTATAGCAAAGCACTGTCCACCTTGCAAGGCGGTTCTCTTTGGTTTCCGTTGTCCAGCATGACACTACAGTTTTACAGAATAGAAATATTTTTGTCAAATAAACTAAAATTATTATTATAGCAGAAACAATAACTTGGAAAATAGGTATGAGATGGTCTCCAGTTACGCAATCAGAATCATCATCATCATCAAAGTCATAATCGTGGCAAAATAGTTCCTCGCAATACTCAAAGAACTTCCATATTGATAGACAATAAATTGTTAAAAGAAATAAATGTAGAACTATACTAAGACTAAGCAGAGCTAGTGTATGTGCTATCTTCAAATCTTTATTATATAGTAATTCTATTAATAGAGAACTTTCTGTCGTATGTTGTTCATTATTATTTTCTGGCTTTTCTGCTGTGTTATTTCTGTTTGTGGCATTATCTGTCTGTTTTAGGAAAGAGTACAGCTTAGGATGAATTAAAAAGCGATCCATAGCAGTAAACGTTAGTAGTAAGGATAGTGGAAAGATTATTGCGGTTATCATTACACTGACAACAATATGATACTTGTCACTAGCCTCATGGTCATCACTACGTTTATTTTTAGCATGAACAAAGAACTGGCTGATATATCGTATGGACTGTGACTGATCTTGGACTGCATAGGTTTTCACCTGTAGCAGAAAAGTACATACGTATATACAAAATATCTTGTACCATAAACCATAAAAGTTTGGCACAATATACAGTTAGACAAATTGTTTCCCTACTTTTTTCAATGATCCCTAATCGAACTAATTTTTCCTTGTTTACTTTTATATCCAAACTTTATTCATCATTTTTATTGTCCAATATTGGCTACATGGTAAATTTGGCAAACATTTATCTGCCAACCTACTTTGCATGTTGATTCACCAAAATTTAAGTCACTCTAAACTTTTGTTGTTTATGGTACACATTTTGTTATTTACCAGATATGTTAGTCGAGAGAGAAGAGCACCATGTCCTTGTTTACAAAGACATGGCAATGGAAGATGGAGCCTTTCTTCTGCTACATCTACTGCAAATATTGTAGTAAAAAAGAGTGACCTTGGTCCCAACAAATATAATGGTGATGAACTCCAAAAGTACAGATCTCTGTGTTTGGTACAGTTATTAGTTGAATTATCATAAAGTTCAAACTCGTACTTGATCTTAACAAAATCAGAAGGTGCTTCACCAGTTTTAAAGAATGCTTTCACAATTTCGCTCAACACAACCGTGTTGTTTAATATGTATGATTCTAGTTCTGCATATTCTCTTAAACAAGTATATTCACTACAATTTGTCATTTCATCACAAGGGATAGATTTATTATCAGCTTCATGAGCATTACAGCAAAGCTGCAAAGTAAACCAAACCCCTACTATCAACATGACAACTATAGGCGAAGTCATAGTTGTTACTTTTAACTGATCTTTTAGAAAATGTACAGCATGCGAGATAACTGGCTATTTATATGCATGTATGCATAATGGAACTGGAACTATTGTGGTAACCGTGGTATTTAGTATATGTGGCATTTTCAATGAAAACTGCATGTGTGTACCAACAGAACAAATTCATTGGGGCAAGTCTGAACAAGCTACAGTCAAATATTACAGCCATTTAATTGTACTAGATACCTCTGCATGTCATAGTGTCTAATCTCGCATGACCAGACCAGCTCAGTATCTCACATGATGCCTATATCGATTAAAAATTATAAACGCTTGTAAGTCTTAAATCATACATATTGGTCATTAATACTCAATATTTGTAGCGTTATCATTCACTTAGTAATATGTATTGCAACACATGTAACATAAAGTATGCTAATAAGAAAGTACCGTATTGAATAGTGGCCCGGGCGTTTATTTCTTTAGAACAACTTTTACCCAGTCCCAGTGGCCTGGGTGAAAAACTACTTCAGTGAAATAAACGTATAGACAACTTTTTACCCAGGCCATTATTCGAGACCAGGCCACTATTCAGACTGGCCCCTATTCAAGGCAATATGGTAATAATTGTATAATACGATTTAAACAAGGAGTAAACAAGATATTAATGTTATTGGAAATTCACTTGTACAAACTGTGCTAATAGTTGCCATGGAAATTAACCAAGTAAATAATTATCAGACAACTGACTATTGTGGTTATGATGATGTGAATTCTTTAAGCTTATATGGTATCAGTCATGCACAACAGCAGTACAATGTTGTTTATCCATACACATACAGTATGTATTTCTGTGTACTTTATACTAAATCATGTAGCCAGTTTTGTCTTGCAGTAAATATCCTGGTTTCTGGTATATACACTTTGCTCTTTGCTAAACTACACAAGTAGAGCGTACTATTGGATACTGTGGGACTAACCTTGACACATTGGGACTTCAGCAAAGTGTTGTCTTGATTCTGCAGGTGACCTTGCATTTGACTCTCCACATTAACATATTTCACTGCAGTTTGATTGCGGCTGAATCATCATACTATACACAGAACTACTTAGTACCCATACATCTGCATACTTGCTATCAGTTTCTTCATTCATTTTCAGTGTTTTGCATGCAGATATGCACTTGTGTGCACCATGCCTCATCCAGTGTTTATTCTAGGATTTCTCCTTTGGGGGAGAATCAGGAATTTGGGGGGTGACAGGTGAAAGTCTGTTATATAGTTGTCCAAGTTCACAATAACTACATAGCTATATAAAACAGTTGAAATAGTTGCCAAACATGGCTGTGTCATGAGTGTTGATTTTGTGATTGGGTGAAGCCAGATCCTATGGTTAGTAGAGCTTGATGCATGAGTGTATAGTAGTGATCACATAATGCTAGGACAACCATGTGCACCTCATGTATACTGTACATATTCAATAATACTCTGCATATCAAGTGTTGAATCTTTACAATTTGTGTGAGATCATGATCAGTATTGGCCATCATTGCATGTACGTATGATACCACATAGCACTAGCAAATTACAAGATCTGCATCGGTGTGTCTTCCAAGAAATAATTCAAAACTTGAAATTAAATATTAGGGCATTTTCATGGTTATAGCAAAACAAGAAAGTTTTTTAAAATCAGGCTTTCTGAGATTAAATTTGGGGTGTTTGTGCTGGCTGTGCATGCCATTTTGAAAGTAGAATTTTTCACAAATTACACTTACTGAGATTGCATTTAATGACAATTTTGAGGGTTAAGCATGCTATTTTTTCTACTGGGTGAACTTGGGCTCTCAGATATTGAATAGCCATCACTACATGCATGAATTTTTGTTAGCTGTACACTAGGAGAATTTTAAAAATTAATTGATCTGATACTGAATCTGAGACCACTTTAAGGTTGCATTCACAATTTTAACCTGAGAAGATTTTACATATTACCTATGCTGAGATTGAATCTGAGAGCATTTTTGGTAAGTTTTGAGTGTCATTTTAACCTAAGTATAGTGTAGTAGTCACTCAAAATTTTAGGGGGTGAGTCTGAGATTTTAGGGGGGGGGAAAGTTTCCCTCCTAACAGCCCTAGAATAAACACTGGCCTCATCCAGGATAGAACAGTTGAGCCTCCTGTTTTAACGAAGTATTACAATATCTCCTTTTGTCATACAATGGCCTTCAACTCAAAGAACAATTTAACTACACTTATCTTAATTTAACAACAAACACATATCCGTGATTACATAATAAACATGCACTATATAGTCTGGGAAGGATCTGGTTATCCCAGAAACAGAATCCCTACGGGCACATCCATGCATTTTAGCAGTATAGTGCACCTTGCTATGAAACACATGTTATATTTTATTCCTTGCGTTATGCTACCATATTTGGGCTATGACTATTAATGTGGTTAACATCCTGTAAGTTGTTGAACTGGCTAAAGTGAAAATCTAACTGGCTACTAAGCTCAGAACTTTTAGTGAATGATGGACTTCGTGATGTGTAGTGTGCTAAGGAATTCTAGTTATTAAAGGCTGGTACCAGCACAAACACTACATTGGTCAGGTTATATATATTGAAACTGAAGTTGAAATTAAATGTTATTTCTAAGACCACACAAAGTAAAGCTTTTATACCCAGGATTGTACATGAAAAAGCTTGAATTAGTGATGCTATTCAATAACAGCGAATCACTTGTAGAAATATGAATGGTTTGGCTACATGCTGATATTGTTTGGTCTTTTAAAGGACAACTATTTGTCTGATACAAGGTTAGGAAGGTGATTTAGGAGCTATATTAATTCTTTTTGCCTTCAAGGCTTGTAAGGCACTGTACTAAAGGAATATAATGGCAGATTATTATATATGATCTTATTCCAAAAGTATAAACTTTAAAGGTCTTTAAAATTCCATTTTGTACCACTAGTACATAATACAATATTCTTTTTAGTGTAAAGATATTATTCAAATACAATAGCTCTGTGAATTTAACTGTAAACTATAGTATTTCATATTGATGTATTTTACTGTAATGCAAGTTCAACTTTAGTCATTAAATTCCTGGTGAAGTATAAACCATTATACCCACTTTTCCATACACAGTAATGAGAAACAACAATCTCACTCTAAAGCAAACCAGTCTTATCTATACACATGCTACTTGCTCATTCAAGTACTGCACAAAGAGGCAGTATAGGTCTTGAAATCACATACATATATTCCTGGGTGTAAAGTTTTGGTAGTTATTTGGGTGGCCTTAGAACGAATCTTTAATCTCACCTTTCAGTTTCAGTGTGTATATAAGGGCAGGGCCTGTTATTATGAGCTGACCATGGTACTACTAGTCTTAATAGCCAGGATTCTCACAGCATGTTATCAAAAAGACTTGTTTATCAAAACACCCTGGGAGTAGTAGCCTATCTGTTTTCCATATTAGCCTAATCTAGCAACTTATGTAACGTATATGTAGGACGCTTTCCGTATTTATACATCTTAACAATGAGCTCATAGTGACCAGTATACTTCTCAAACACTACGAGACAAAATTAACTGCATGCTCTAACACAAAATTTAATACGTAAAAGTATCAAGGTAGAAAAAATTGTAGATTGATTGAATAAGGTAAAATTCGAAGGAAATTTTTCAAAGCTAGCTTGTTCTAATGCTATCCCATTGGAGAAGATATTACATAGCTGAGAAATGATCTGCAGAACACTTTTTTGCTTCAAACTTTTTATGTATGTAGTATCACCTTAGTTTAAGTTGCCGGTTATATCCGGTATATAACTATTGTAATATGTAATTTCATCATTGTTGTCATGGAAATTATCCAAGTAAATGTTTATCATGAAACCGAAAGTATTATGGTTACAATGGTATTTAGTGTATGTGACCATTATGGTATTAACCATACACAACAACAGAACAAAGCTCTTGTTGTCTAAATCATGGAACGGGCTTTGATAAGTATGCTGATTACTATAATCTAATCTGAAACAGCCAGGCTGTGATAAAGGATGCTGCCTTTCACAAATAGGCTAGTGTGGAAAAGATGTGATGTCAAAAGTGGTGGCCAAGAAATGGCTGCAATGTGGCCACCATCCTTCATCACATCTTTTTTCACACTAGCCTATTTTTGCATACCTTTTTTTACAGCTTGGCTGTAAGTAGATATATGCAAGCACCAAAGCTGGTTTGCAGCAGCCAACTTTACAGCTGGCTTTTGTCTTTTTCTGCAGAAAAAAATTGATAGGTTTTTAAGTGGCATTTTGTTTTAAATATTAATTGCTTTATATTATTTGTTTGTATTGTTGCTCTATTATGATTTGTATCTCAAAATGCACTTGTTACACATCTATTTATATATACAAAGCTGAAAAGCTGTCTCTTCATATTCTTTCCTCATAACGCCACTAACTCGATAACCAAGGCACATATCAGCACGGGACTTTAACAAAATTAAGCGCTCATCATCTAGCAACTCCAAGTTTGTTGTTACAAATCGCTATGTGCTTTCGTTCGCTCTCTACAGAGCATTGAAGGCATTGGTGTAGAGGAAAACTTGAGCTACATTCCTGTCAAAACTGCCAAAGCGCTAGTGCATAAAAAGCTCTAAAACTTGAGCTACATTCCTGTCAAAAAAGCTCTAAAGCTCTGGTGCTCTTGAAATCTGTAAAAATACAAAAGCTTTGGTTAATTAATACTAAAACACAGCACATCATTATACAATAAATTTTACTAGAAACTGCGTGCATGTATACATGTAAACCAGTTATTCATGATGTCGAATTCTTTTTTCTTTTTCTTCAATCTTTGTCTGTATACCTTTATAAATTGGTTTAAATACAAAAATACTTAACAGAGCTAGCAGTAAAGTGAAGAGAACAGTCTGCGCATCTTGAAAATTGTTAATATTTCCCAGTGTTAGCACTAAAATAAATGCTACAAAAAAATATGCTGTAGAGATGGTAGCTCCAATGATAATTATTAATTGACGACGAAATTCTTCTCCTGTATAACACAAAGCAAACAAAGCCAGAAAGAAGATGTAACTAACTGCAAGGAAAACTGTCACAATGAAGTAGAAAAAGATGGCTTCCTGTGGAGCAGTTAGAAACGCTAAAAGGATATACGGCGCAAAGTAAATTCCTGCAATTGTGATATTTGCTCCCAAAGAAGATAGTGTAAATGTTACAAGGTGATCTTTCTGATTGTTTTCTGTTTTACATATCCATTTTACAAGACAGTTGTTACTACTGGTTACTCTTTTATAGCAAAGCACTGTCCACCTTGCAAGGCGGTTCTCTTTGGTTTCCGTTGTCCAGCATGACACTACAGTTTTACAGAATAGAAATATTTTTGTCAAATAAACTAAAATTATTATTATAGCAGAAACAATAACTTGGAAAATAGGTATGAGATGGTCTCCAGTTACGCAATCAGAATCATCATCATCATCAAAGTCATAATCGTGGCAAAATAGTTCCTCGCAATACTCAAAGAACTTCCATATTGATAGACAATAAATTGTTAAAAGAAATAAATGTAGAACTATACTAAGACTAAGCAGAGCTAGTGTATGTGCTATCTTCAAATCTTTATTATATAGTAATTCTATTAATAGAGAACTTTCTGTCGTATGTTGTTCATTATTATTTTCTGGCTGTTCTGCTGTGTTATTTCTGTTTGTGGCATTATCTGTCTGTTTTAGGAAAGAGTACAGCTTAGGATGAATTAAAAAGCGATCCATAGCAGTAAACGTTAGTAGTAAGGATAGTGGAAAGATTATTGCGGTTATCATTACACTGACAACAATATGATACTTGTCACTAGCCTCATGGTCATCACTACGTTTATTTTTAGCGTGAACAAAGAACTGGCTGATATATCGTATGGACTGTGACTGATCTTGGACTGCATAGGTTTTCACCTGTAGCAGAAAAGTACATACGTATATACAAAATATCTTGTACCATAAACCATAAAAGTTTGGCACAATATACAGTTAGACAAATTGTTTCCCTACTTTTTTCAATGATCCCTAATCGAACTAATTTTTCCTTGTTTACTTTTATATCCAAACTTTATTCATCATTTTTATTGTCCAATATTGGCTACATGGTAAATTTGGCAAACATTTATCTGCCAACCTACTTTGCATGTTGATTCACCAAAATTTAAGTCACTCTAAACTTTTGTTGTTTATGGTACACATTTTGTTATTTACCAGATATGTTAGTCGAGAGAGAAGAGCACCATGTCCTTGTTTACAAAGACATGGCAATGGAAGATGGAGCCTTTCTTCTGCTACATCTACTGCAAATATTGTAGTAAAAAAGAGTGACCTTGGTCCCAACAAATATAATGGTGATGAACTCCAAAAGTACAGATCTCTGTGTTTGGTACAGTTATTAGTTGAATTATCATAAAGTTCAAACTCGTACTTGATCTTAACAAAATCAGAAGGTGCTTCACCAGTTTTAAAGAATGCTTTCACAATTTCGCTCAACACAACCGTGTTGTTTAATATGTATGATTCTAGTTCTGCATATTCTCTTAAACAAGTATATTCACTACAATTTGTCATTTCATCACAAGGGATAGATTTATTATCAGCTTCATGAGCATTACAGCAAAGCTGCAAAGTAAACCAAACCCCTACTATCAACATGACAACTATAGGCGAAGTCATAGTTGTTACTTTTAACTGATCTTTTAGAAAATGTACAGCATGCGAGATAACTGGCTATTTATATGCATGTATGCATAATGGAACTGGAACTATTGTGGTAACCGTGGTATTTAGTATATGTGGCATTTTCAATGAAAACTGCATGTGTGTACCAACAGAACAAATTCATTGGGGCAAGTCTGAACAAGCTACAGTCAAATATTACAGCCATTTAATTGTACTAGATACCTCTGCATGTCATAGTGTCTAATCTCGCATGACCAGACCAGCTCAGTATCTCACATGATGCCTATATCGATTAAAAATTATAAACGCTTGTAAGTCTTAAATCATACATATTGGTCATTAATACTCAATATTTGTAGCGTTATCATTCACTTAGTAATATGTATTGCAACACATGTAACATAAAGTATGCTAATAAGAAAGTACCGTATTGAATAGTGGCCCGGGCGTTTATTTCTTTAGAACAACTTTTACCCAGTCCCAGTGGCCTGGGTGAAAAACTACTTCAGTGAAATAAACGTATAGACAACTTTTTACCCAGGCCATTATTCGAGACCAGGCCACTATTCAGACTGGCCCCTATTCAAGGCAATATGGTAATAATTGTATAATACGATTTAAACAAGGAGTAAACAAGATATTAATGTTATTGGAAATTCACTTGTACAAACTGTGCTAATAGTTGCCATGGAAATTAACCAAGTAAATAATTATCAGACAACTGACTATTGTGGTTATGATGATGTGAATTCTTTAAGCTTATATGGTATCAGTCATGCACAACAGCAGTACAATGTTGTTTATCCATACACATACAGTATGTATTTCTGTGTACTTTATACTAAATCATGTAGCCAGTTTTGTCTTGCAGTAAATATCCTGGTTTCTGGTATATACACTTTGCTCTTTGCTAAACTACACAAGTAGAGCGTACTATTGGATACTGTGGGACTAACCTTGACACATTGGGACTTCAGCAAAGTGTTGTCTTGATTCTGCAGGTGACCTTGCATTTGACTCTCCACATTAACATATTTCACTGCAGTTTGATTGCGGCTGAATCATCATACTATACACAGAACTACTTAGTACCCATACATCTGCATACTTGCTATCAGTTTCTTCATTCATTTTCAGTGTTTTGCATGCAGATATGCACTTGTGTGCACCATGCCTCATCCAGTGTTTATTCTAGGATTTCTCCTTTGGGGGAGAATCAGGAATTTGGGGGGTGACAGGTGAAAGTCTGTTATATAGTTGTCCAAGTTCACAATAACTACATAGCTATATAAAACAGTTGAAATAGTTGCCAAACATGGCTGTGTCATGAGTGTTGATTTTGTGATTGGGTGAAGCCAGATCCTATGGTTAGTAGAGCTTGATGCATGAGTGTATAGTAGTGATCACATAATGCTAGGACAACCATGTGCACCTCATGTATACTGTACATATTCAATAATACTCTGCATATCAAGTGTTGAATCTTTACAATTTGTGTGAGATCATGATCAGTATTGGCCATCATTGCATGTACGTATGATACCACATAGCACTAGCAAATTACAAGATCTGCATCGGTGTGTCTTCCAAGAAATAATTCAAAACTTGAAATTAAATATTAGGGCATTTTCATGGTTATAGCAAAACAAGAAAGTTTTTTAAAATCAGGCTTTCTGAGATTAAATTTGGGGTGTTTGTGCTGGCTGTGCATGCCATTTTGAAAGTAGAATTTTTCACAAATTACACTTACTGAGATTGCATTTAATGACAATTTTGAGGGTTAAGCATGCTATTTTTTCTACTGGGTGAACTTGGGCTCTCAGATATTGAATAGCCATCACTACATGCATGAATTTTTGTTAGCTGTACACTAGGAGAATTTTAAAAATTAATTGATCTGATACTGAATCTGAGACCACTTTAAGGTTGCATTCACAATTTTAACCTGAGAAGATTTTACATATTACCTATGCTGAGATTGAATCTGAGAGCATTTTTGGTAAGTTTTGAGTGTCATTTTAACCTAAGTATAGTGTAGTAGTCACTCAAAATTTTAGGGGGTGAGTCTGAGATTTTAGGGGGGGGAAAGTTTCCCTCCTAACAGCCCTAGAATAAACACTGGCCTCATCCAGGATAGAACAGTTGAGCCTCCTGTTTTAACGAAGTATTACAATATCTCCTTTTGTCATACAATGGCCTTCAACTCAAAGAACAATTTAACTACACTTATCTTAATTTAACAACAAACACATATCCGTGATTACATAATAAACATGCACTATATAGTCTGGGAAGGATCTGGTTATCCCAGAAACAGAATCCCTACGGGCACATCCATGCATTTTAGCAGTATAGTGCACCTTGCTATGAAACACATGTTATATTTTATTCCTTGCGTTATGCTACCATATTTGGGCTATGACTATTAATGTGGTTAACATCCTGTAAGTTGTTGAACTGGCTAAAGTGAAAATCTAACTGGCTACTAAGCTCAGAACTTTTAGTGAATGATGGACTTCGTGATGTGTAGTGTGCTAAGGAATTCTAGTTATTAAAGGCTGGTACCAGCACAAACACTACATTGGTCAGGTTATATATATTGAAACTGAAGTTGAAATTAAATGTTATTTCTAAGACCACACAAAGTAAAGCTTTTATACCCAGGATTGTACATGAAAAAGCTTGAATTAGTGATGCTATTCAATAACAGCGAATCACTTGTAGAAATATGAATGGTTTGGCTACATGCTGATATTGTTTGGTCTTTTAAAGGACAACTATTTGTCTGATACAAGGTTAGGAAGGTGATTTAGGAGCTATATTAATTCTTTTTGCCTTCAAGGCTTGTAAGGCACTGTACTAAAGGAATATAATGGCAGATTATTATATATGATCTTATTCCAAAAGTATAAACTTTAAAGGTCTTTAAAATTCCATTTTGTACCACTAGTACATAATACAATATTCTTTTTAGTGTAAAGATATTATTCAAATACAATAGCTCTGTGAATTTAACTGTAAACTATAGTATTTCATATTGATGTATTTTACTGTAATGCAAGTTCAACTTTAGTCATTAAATTCCTGGTGAAGTATAAACCATTATACCCACTTTTCCATACACAGTAATGAGAAACAACAATCTCACTCTAAAGCAAACCAGTCTTATCTATACACATGCTACTTGCTCATTCAAGTACTGCACAAAGAGGCAGTATAGGTCTTGAAATCACATACATATATTCCTGGGTGTAAAGTTTTGGTAGTTATTTGGGTGGCCTTAGAACGAATCTTTAATCTCACCTTTCAGTTTCAGTGTGTATATAAGGGCAGGGCCTGTTATTATGAGCTGACCATGGTACTACTAGTCTTAATAGCCAGGATTCTCACAGCATGTTATCAAAAAGACTTGTTTATCAAAACACCCTGGGAGTAGTAGCCTATCTGTTTTCCATATTAGCCTAATCTAGCAACTTATGTAACGTATATGTAGGACGCTTTCCGTATTTATACATCTTAACAATGAGCTCATAGTGACCAGTATACTTCTCAAACACTACGAGACAAAATTAACTGCATGCTCTAACACAAAATTTAATACGTAAAAGTATCAAGGTAGAAAAAATTGTAGATTGATTGAATATGGTAAAATTCGAAGGAAATTTTTCAAAGCTAGCTTGTTCTAATGCTATCCCATTGGAGAAGATATTACATAGCTGAGAAATGATCTGCAGAACACTTTTTTGCTTCAAACTTTTTATGTATGTAGTATCACCTTAGTTTAAGTTGCCGGTTATATCCGGTATATAACTATTGTAATATGTAATTTCATCATTGTTGTCATGGAAATTATCCAAGTAAATGTTTATCATGAAACCGAAAGTATTATGGTTACAATGGTATTTAGTGTATGTGACCATTATGGTATTAACCATACACAACAACAGAACAAAGCTCTTGTTGTCTAAATCATGGAACGGGCTTTGATAAGTATGCTGATTACTATAATCTAATCTGAAACAGCCAGGCTGTGATAAAGGATGCTGCCTTTCACAAATAGGCTAGTGTGGAAAAGATGTGATGTCAAAAGTGGTGGCCAAGAAATGGCTGCAATGTGGCCACCATCCTTCATCACATCTTTTTTCACACTAGCCTATTTTTGCATACCTTTTTTTACAGCTTGGCTGTAAGTAGATATATGCAAGCACCAAAGCTGGTTTGCAGCAGCCAACTTTACAGCTGGCTTTTGTCTTTTTCTGCAGAAAAAAATTGATAGGTTTTTAAGTGGCATTTTGTTTTAAATATTAATTGCTTTATATTATTTGTTTGTATTGTTGCTCTATTATGATTTGTATCTCAAAATGCACTTGTTACACATCTATTTATATATACAAAGCTGAAAAGCTGTCTCTTCATATTCTTTCCTCATAACGCCACTAACTCGATAACCAAGGCACATATCAGCACGGGACTTTAACAAAATTAAGCGCTCATCATCTAGCAACTCCAAGTTTGTTGTTACAAATCGCTATGTGCTTTCGTTCGCTCTCTACAGAGCATTGAAGGCATTGGTGTAGAGGAAAACTTGAGCTACATTCCTGTCAAAACTGCCAAAGCGCTAGTGCATAAAAAGCTCTAAAACTTGAGCTACATTCCTGTCAAAAAAGCTCTAAAGCTCTGGTGCTCTTGAAATCTGTAAAAATACAAAAGCTTTGGTTAATTAATACTAAAACACAGCACATCATTATACAATAAATTTTACTAGAAACTGCGTGCATGTATACATGTAAACCAGTTATTCATGATGTCGAATTCTTTTTTCTTTTTCTTCAATCTTTGTCTGTATACCTTTATAAATTGGTTTAAATACAAAAATACTTAACAGAGCTAGCAGTAAAGCGAAGAGAACAGTCTGCGCATCTTGAAAATTGTTAATATTTCCCAGTGTTAGCACTAAAATAAATGCTACAAAAAAATATGCTGTAGAGATGGTAGCTCCAATGATAATTATTAATTGACGACGAAATTCTTCTCCTGTATAACACAAAGCAAACAAAGCCAGAAAGAAGATGTAACTAACTGCAAGGAAAACTGTCACAATGAAGTAGAAAAAGATGGCTTCCTGTGGAGCAGTTAGAAACGCTAAAAGGATATACGGCGCAAAGTAAATTCCTGCAATTGTGATATTTGCTCCCAAAGAAGATAGTGTAAATGTTACAAGGTGATCTTTCTGATTGTTTTCTGTTTTACATATCCATTTTACAAGACAGTTGTTACTACTGGTTACTCTTTTATAGCAAAGCACTGTCCACCTTGCAAGGCGGTTCTCTTTGGTTTCCGTTGTCCAGCATGACACTACAGTTTTACAGAATAGAAATATTTTTGTCAAATAAACTAAAATTATTATTATAGCAGAAACAATAACTTGGAAAATAGGTATGAGATGGTCTCCAGTTACGCAATCAGAATCATCATCATCATCAAAGTCATAATCGTGGCAAAATAGTTCCTCGCAATACTCAAAGAACTTCCATATTGATAGACAATAAATTGTTAAAAGAAATAAATGTAGAACTATACTAAGACTAAGCAGAGCTAGTGTATGTGCTATCTTCAAATCTTTATTATATAGTAATTCTATTAATAGAGAACTTTCTGTCGTATGTTGTTCATTATTATTTTCTGGCTTTTCTGCTGTGTTATTTCTGTTTGTGGCATTATCTGTCTGTTTTAGGAAAGAGTACAGCTTAGGATGAATTAAAAAGCGATCCATAGCAGTAAACGTTAGTAGTAAGGATAGTGGAAAGATTATTGCGGTTATCATTACACTGACAACAATATGATACTTGTCACTAGCCTCATGGTCATCACTACGTTTATTTTTAGCATGAACAAAGAACTGGCTGATATATCGTATGGACTGTGACTGATCTTGGACTGCATAGGTTTTCACCTGTAGCAGAAAAGTACATACGTATATACAAAATATCTTGTATCATAAACCATAAAAGTTTGGCACAATATACAGTTAGACAAATTGTTTCCCTACTTTTTTCAATGATCCCTAATCGAACTAATTTTTCCTTGTTTACTTTTATATCCAAACTTTATTCATCATTTTTATTGTCCAATATTGGCTACATGGTAAATTTGGCAAACATTTATCTGCCAACCTACTTTGCATGTTGATTCACCAAAATTTAAGTCACTCTAAACTTTTGTTGTTTATGGTACACATTTTGTTATTTACCAGATATGTTAGTCGAGAGAGAAGAGCACCATGTCCTTGTTTACAAAGACATGGCAATGGAAGATGGAGCCTTTCTTCTGCTACATCTACTGCAAATATTGTAGTAAAAAAGAGTGACCTTGGTCCCAACAAATATAATGGTGATGAACTCCAAAAGTACAGATCTCTGTGTTTGGTACAGTTATTAGTTGAATTATCATAAAGTTCAAACTCGTACTTGATCTTAACAAAATCAGAAGGTGCTTCACCAGTTTTAAAGAATGCTTTCACAATTTCGCTCAACACAACCGTGTTGTTTAATATGTATGATTCTAGTTCTGCATATTCTCTTAAACAAGTATATTCACTACAATTTGTCATTTCATCACAAGGGATAGATTTATTATCAGCTTCATGAGCATTACAGCAAAGCTGCAAAGTAAACCAAACCCCTACTATCAACATGACAACTATAGGCGAAGTCATAGTTGTTACTTTTAACTGATCTTTTAGAAAATGTACAGCATGCGAGATAACTGGCTATTTATATGCATGTATGCATAATGGAACTGGAACTATTGTGGTAACCGTGGTATTTAGTATATGTGGCATTTTCAATGAAAACTGCATGTGTGTACCAACAGAACAAATTCATTGGGGCAAGTCTGAACAAGCTACAGTCAAATATTACAGCCATTTAATTGTACTAGATACCTCTGCATGTCATAGTGTCTAATCTCGCATGACCAGACCAGCTCAGTATCTCACATGATGCCTATATCGATTAAAAATTATAAACGCTTGTAAGTCTTAAATCATACATATTGGTCATTAATACTCAATATTTGTAGCGTTATCATTCACTTAGTAATATGTATTGCAACACATGTAACATAAAGTATGCTAATAAGAAAGTACCGTATTGAATAGTGGCCCGGGCGTTTATTTCTTTAGAACAACTTTTACCCAGTCCCAGTGGCCTGGGTGAAAAACTACTTCAGTGAAATAAACGTATAGACAACTTTTTACCCAGGCCATTATTCGAGACCAGGCCACTATTCAGACTGGCCCCTATTCAAGGCAATATGGTAATAATTGTATAATACGATTTAAACAAGGAGTAAACAAGATATTAATGTTATTGGAAATTCACTTGTACAAACTGTGCTAATAGTTGCCATGGAAATTAACCAAGTAAATAATTATCAGACAACTGACTATTGTGGTTATGATGATGTGAATTCTTTAAGCTTATATGGTATCAGTCATGCACAACAGCAGTACAATGTTGTTTATCCATACACATACAGTATGTATTTCTGTGTACTTTATACTAAATCATGTAGCCAGTTTTGTCTTGCAGTAAATATCCTGGTTTCTGGTATATACACTTTGCTCTTTGCTAAACTACACAAGTAGAGCGTACTATTGGATACTGTGGGACTAACCTTGACACATTGGGACTTCAGCAAAGTGTTGTCTTGATTCTGCAGGTGACCTTGCATTTGACTCTCCACATTAACATATTTCACTGCAGTTTGATTGCGGCTGAATCATCATACTATACACAGAACTACTTAGTACCCATACATCTGCATACTTGCTATCAGTTTCTTCATTCATTTTCAGTGTTTTGCATGCAGATATGCACTTGTGTGCACCATGCCTCATCCAGTGTTTATTCTAGGATTTCTCCTTTGGGGGAGAATCAGGAATTTGGGGGGTGACAGGTGAAAGTCTGTTATATAGTTGTCCAAGTTCACAATAACTACATAGCTATATAAAACAGTTGAAATAGTTGCCAAACATGGCTGTGTCATGAGTGTTGATTTTGTGATTGGGTGAAGCCAGATCCTATGGTTAGTAGAGCTTGATGCATGAGTGTATAGTAGTGATCACATAATGCTAGGACAACCATGTGCACCTCATGTATACTGTACATATTCAATAATACTCTGCATATCAAGTGTTGAATCTTTACAATTTGTGTGAGATCATGATCAGTATTGGCCATCATTGCATGTACGTATGATACCACATAGCACTAGCAAATTACAAGATCTGCATCGGTGTGTCTTCCAAGAAATAATTCAAAACTTGAAATTAAATATTAGGGCATTTTCATGGTTATAGCAAAACAAGAAAGTTTTTTAAAATCAGGCTTTCTGAGATTAAATTTGGGGTGTTTGTGCTGGCTGTGCATGCCATTTTGAAAGTAGAATTTTTCACAAATTACACTTACTGAGATTGCATTTAATGACAATTTTGAGGGTTAAGCATGCTATTTTTTCTACTGGGTGAACTTGGGCTCTCAGATATTGAATAGCCATCACTACATGCATGAATTTTTGTTAGCTGTATACTAGGAGAATTTTAAAAATTAATTGATCTGATACTGAATCTGAGACCACTTTAAGGTTGCATTCACAATTTTAACCTGAGAAGATTTTACATATTACCTATGCTGAGATTGAATCTGAGAGCATTTTTGGTAAGTTTTGAGTGTCATTTTAACCTAAGTATAGTGTAGTAGTCACTCACAATTTTAGGGGGTGAGTCTGAGATTTTAGGGGGGGAAAGTTCCCCCCCTAACAGCCCTAGAATAAACACTGGCCTCATCCAGGATAGAACAGTTGAGCCTCCTGTTTTAACGAAGTATTACAATATCTCCTTTTGTCATACAATGGCCTTCAACTCAAAGAACAATTTAACTACACTTATCTTAATTTAACAACAAACACATATCCGTGATTACATAATAAACATGCACTATATAGTCTGGGAAGGATCTGGTTATCCCAGAAACAGAATCCCTACGGGCACGTCCATGCATTTTAGCAGTATAGTGCACCTTGCTATGAAACACATGTTATATTTTATTCCTTGCGTTATGCTACCATATTTGGGCTATGACTATTAATGTGGTTAACATCCTGTAAGTTGTTGAACTGGCTAAAGTGAAAATCTAACTGGTTACTAAGCTCAGAACTTTTAGTGAATGATGGACTTCGTGATGTGTAGTGTGCTAAGGAATTCTAGTTATTAAAGGCTGGTACCAGCACGAACACTACATTGGTCAGGTTATATATATTGAAACTGAAGTTGAAATTAAATGTTATTTCTAAGACCACACAAAGTAAAGCTTTTATACTCAGGATTGTACATGAAAAGGCTTGAATTAGTGATGTTATTCAATAACAGCGAATCACATGTAGAAAAATGAACGGTTTGGCTACATGCTGATATTGTTCGGTTTGGTCTTTTAAAGGACAACTATTTGTCTGATACAAGGTTAGGAAGGTGATTTAGGAGCTATATTAATTCTTTTTGCCTTCAAGGCTTGTAAGGCACTGTACTAAAGGAATATAATGGCAGATTATTATATGATCTTATTCCAAAAGTATAAACTTTAAAGGTCTTTAAAATTCCATTTTGTACCACTAGTACATAATACAATATTCTTTTTAGTGTAAAGATATTATTCAAATACAATAGCTCTGTGAATTTAACTGTAAACTATAGTATTTCATATTGATGTATTTTACTGTAATGCAAGTTCAACTTTAGTCATTAAATTCCTGGTGAAGTATAAACCATTATACCCACTTTTCCATACACAGTAATGAGAAACAACAATCTCACTCTAAAGCAAACCAGTCTTATCTATACACATGCTACTTGCTCATTCAAGTACTGCACAAAGAGGCAGTATAGGTCTTGAAATCACATACATATATTCCTGGGTGTAAAGTTTTGGTATTTATTTGGGTGGCCTTAGAACGAATCTTTAATCTCACCTTTCAGTTTCAGTGTGTATATAAGGGCAGGGCCTGTTATTATGAGCTGACCATGGTACTACTAGTCTTAATAGCCAGGATTCTCACAGCATGTTATCAAAAAGACTTGTTTATCAAAACACCCTGGGAGTAGTAGCCTATTTTTTTTCCATATTAGCCTAATCTAGCAACTTATGTAACGTATATGTAGGATGCTTTCCGTATTTATACATCTTAACAATGAGCTCATAGTGACCAGTATACTTCTCAAACACTACGAGACAAAATTAACTGCATGCTCTAACACAAAATTTAATACGTAAAAGTATCAAGGTAGAAAAGATTGTAGATTGATAGAATAAGGTAAAATTCGAAGGAAATTTTTCAAAGCTAGCTTGTTATAATGCTATCCCATTGGAGAAGATATTACATAGCTGAGAAATGATCTGCAGAACACTTTTTTGCTTCAAACTATTATGTATGTAGTATCACCTTAGTTTAAGTTGCCGGTTATATCCAGTATATAACTATTGTAATATGTAATTTCATCATTGTTGTCATGGAAATTATCCAAGTAAATGTTTATCATGAAACCGAAAGTATTATGGTTACAATGGTATTCAGTGTATGTGACCATTATGGTATTAACCATACACAACAACAGAACAAAGCTCTTGTTGTCTAAATCATGGAACGGGCTTTGATAAGTATGCTGATTACTATAATCTAATCTGAAACAGCCAGGCTGTGATAAAGGATGCTGCCTTTCACAAATAGGCTAGTGTGGAAAAGATGTGATGTCAAAAGTGGTGGCCAAGAAATGGCTGCAATGTGGCCACCATCCTTCATCACATCTTTTTTCACACTAGCCTATTTTTGCATACCTTTTTTTACAGCTTGGCTGTATTGAAGTAGATATATGCAAGCACCAAAGCTGGTCTGCAGCAGCCAACTTTACAGCTGGCTTTTGTCTTTTTCTGTAGAAAAAAATTAATAGGTTTTTAAGTGGCATTTTGTTTTAAATATTAATTGCTTTATATTATTTGTTTGTATTGTTGCTCTATTGTGATTTGTATCTCAAAATGCACTTGTTACACATCTATTTATATATACAAAGCTGAAAAGCTGTCTCTCCATATTCTTTCCTCATAACGCCACTAACTCGATAACCAAGGCACATATCAGCACGGGACTTTAACAAAATTAAGCGCTCATCATCTAGCAACTCCAAGTTTGTTGTTACAAATCGCTATGTGCTTTCGTTCGCTCTCTACAGAGCATTGAAGGCATTGGTGTAGAGGAAAACTTGAGCTACATTCCTGTCAAAACCACGAGCAAACAGCCAAAGCGCTAGTGCATAGAACTGTTAACCCAAAGGTCCAGGGTTCGATTCCAGCCCATGACAATTTTTTTCTGCTCAGTGCCACCTTTTCGTGACACACTTTTTCATATGTCAGCTATTGACAACGATTACTCGGCAATCTGTGCATGTATCGACACGATTCACACTCGAAATGAAACACTCACTATCTGGCTATGTCGCAAAATTTATTGCAAGCTTCTACATGCGTTCCTTCGTCCGCTACAGCATGTTGAAGGCCATGTTGTAGAGAAAACTTCAGCCACATTCCATTGCTAACCACACGATAAACAGCTCACACCCCCCTGAAATTGTTGCAGTTACTGCTGTGTAGGGTGTGGGTTCGAATCCCGTCAGAAACAAAACTTTTTTTTTCGTTTTATATACCTTTTTGGTGCATATTTTTTCTAACAAACTTTTTTTTGTCATATAAGTTCATAGCATACAGGTAGCTATTGCTACACCGCATATGGACTGTTGGAAAAGTATACAGTAGTACATTGGATAGGTATAGAGCAGGCATGGCCTGGCCAATTAGGTGCACCTGGGTATTAAGTTAATTTTGCTCAAGCCTTTAGTATAGCTACAACTGCTTTAAACACTGTTGACCACGTTATTACAGTGCCTGCATGATAGAAGAGCACCATATAATCTGCAAATGTAATTATTAGGCTTGCATGATAGTGAAATAAGGTTCATGATAACACCATGCATGCTACTCAGCATGATCTTTAATGCTTCATTCCTAAAGCACTGATACATGTTATTGCAGTTAATGTGAAAATGTGAAATGGTCCTGCACATAGGGCAGGTACCATGAATATAGGTATAGGGCAGGCATGGGCAGGCCAATTGGTTTGTCTGTGTGTTTGTCCCATGCACAGTAAGTGCCTTCTCTTTGTAACTCCAATTCTTTGCGATTTTAATGCCTAAATTATACCGAGGAAGTGTGTACCTGTGTATTAAGTTAATTTTGCTCAAACCTTTGCTTGCAGTATATAGCTACCAGTGCTTTGATACTCTGTTGACCACATTATTACAGTGCCTGCATAATAGGACAGCACCACATAATTTGCACATGTCTTGATAATTATTGGTTTAGCCTACATGCAATTCTGCTGTTTAGTTAACCCCATGCATGTTTATATTATTAAACTTGCTAATGTGAAAATGTGAAATGGTCCTGCACGTAGCAACACCAGTGACAAAACTTTTTATGTACCTTTTTGGTACATACTGGTATACTTCACAGCATATATATAGACTGTTGGAAAAGTACATTTGATAGGTACAGGGCAGGACAATTGGATTCATGTTCGTTTCTATTAGAGTAAGTTCCTTCTCTTTGTAACTTCAAGTCTTTGTGATGTTATAACCACTTGCCTAAAGTATAGAAAACAATTAACCAGGAAGTGTGCACCTGTGTGTTTAGTTAATTTTGCCCAAATCTTTGCTTGCAGTATAGCTACAACAAATAATTGACTACGTTATTACAATGCCTCCATGATAGGATAGCACCACATAATTTGCACATGTCTTGATAATTATTGGTTTAGCGTTTAGCTTACATGCAATTCTGCTGTTTAGTTAACCTGCATTTTCACATCATTTTATTAGGCTTGTATGATGGTTTATACAAGATATCATCATGCATGCTATGATCTTTAATGTTTCATTCCCAATGCAGTGCACATGGTTCATGCTATTGTGGTTAATGTGGAATGTGGAATGGTCCTGCATGTAGGGCAGGTACCAAACGCTAGTGCATATATGTTTGACTAGCTATAAATCATTGATATTACATTACTGAAGATTTATACTTTGATGCTGTAGTTTACCAACATGTGCAAGAAAATTCAACTTGTGTACATAAGTGATTTAGCTGGAAGACCTGATAACAAATCACACTATCACCAACTGCTCTATTAGAGCATCTCGATCAAATTACATAATAGCCTGTTACTATATTTGTACATCAGGGGCGTACCGAGGGGGGTTTCCAGAGGTTTCAGGAAACCCCTTTGGATTTTACACACCACTTGAAACATTAAGAAGTTGAAACTTTAGGTTTCCAGAATTTGGATGGAACAGGACACATTTTAACATTAAGTAATAGTTTCCCACTTGATAGCAACACTTAAGCATTATTCAGAATTATGATTTCGGTGATAAGATCAAGATACTCTAATAAAGCAGTCAGGCAATATAAATTACTCTAATATAACAGTCACTTAGCTGTAGTGGAAACCCCTTTACAAAATTCCTGTGTACACCCCTGTACATAGTACTCTACCAGAACACACGTTTTCTGAGTATGTACTTCTAAGACAATGAAAATAAAAAGCTCTAAATTTCCACTGATATGATAGATCTTTGAAATCATGGCATTTTGGTGTAGTAAACTAGAACTTTCATTTGTAAGGTGAAAATTAAGTAAGATGAGCAGCTAGCAGCAGTAGCAGAGTGCTAAAGAATATGGGCATATATGAAGGATTAGAGATCCTTAGTTCAAGTCCAGGACAATGTTGTTGTTTTTGAGGTTTTCATACATGTTTTATTTCTTGGTGACTGTTCTATTAGAGTATCTTGATCATGCTTGTTTCACGTGTTTGGTTACATTAGTACTCTCAGTACTTTCAAACCACAAAAGGTTTGTAGTCATTTCATGTACAGACCAATTTTCAAGTTATTCGTCAAATGGATTACCCTGTAGGTGTAACAACAAATCGCTTTTGCATTTTTCAAAAAATGTGCGTAACTCCCTTGTTCTCAATCTGATCTGCACGACAACTGGACTGTAAATGTGCTGCATTATGCTGCTACTGCCCACAAAATTGAAATAAATTTACTGAAGCACAAGTGAATTATTGCAATTTTTTGTAAAGTGTGTGAAAAGATAAAGAATAATACATAAGAAGATTAAGAAGAAAAATAAAAGACAATAGTTTTGAAGGCACATATCTCTAGGTGTACATGAAAACAGAGTCTTCTTGGTTCCCGTAAAACACATACTTGTCTGTTGTGCGGTCGCACTGGTTGTACTTGTACTATTGCGTGTCCTGATAGCTACAACTTTGTTAAGCTGTATAAATAGATATCTACATTTGTGCATTTAAGTTGCTGTATTTATACATCCTGGATGAAATGTTAGTATGTTACATAAACTTAAGTTACTTTTCTCAAAATTTGTGCGATTTTTGATGAATGATAAATTTACTGTTTTGATCATCTGCAAAGGAATTCTACTTACTGATATATACCAGCACAAAGATTACATTGGTCCACTCATAATAACAGGCGTGTTTTCCCACCTCTAGTATACACATAGAAATTAAAATGAAAGTACTGAAGTGCAGATACTCTTCCACTATTAGCATGCAGTGTAGCTTATAGGTTGCAATTTTCACATTGATCAAAGGTACCTAAGTGGCAGATTTTTGTGTAGACATACAGACACCGCATATAGCTAATAGCTATGTAGCTCTTGTAGACGATCTCATTCCTTAGACAACTGACCACACTAGCTCTAAAATGGTTATCTCGTTTCATCAACTAGGAATCTAGTTGGTAATGATCGACAAACTCTGAAGAAATTACTTCAACTACTCCATATTTCACCACTAACATTATCGATTAACAACCTAATGTTGTAGTCGCTTGAATGTTACAAAAGGTAACAGACCATAACTTCGAAACCAAATACTGCATGTTCAATTCACTTTTAAGGCTTGTAAGATTCTGTATTGTAATAACTAGTGATCAAGCAAGATCTGACAGTCAATTACATACGTAGGTGAGGTGTGATAGTTGCATTCACATTTAGGGCTGGGTGGACAATGAAATTCATCATCACCCATCCCTAAATGTCAGTGAATGAGTGTGTGCATGTTAATCACCACGGTGACTGATGATAACACCAATGACAACCATATTGTTATTATTTTTATTTTCTATGATGAGTACTCATAATCCCCAGCAGTGCTTACCTTGCAGCTGTGTGTATCCATAGGAACGCAGTGGTTTCCAAACTTACCATGTGTATTAGGTTTACGGGTATTTTCCTATGATTCATTGACTGTTTTAGAGTATGATGACTAAACAAAAAGCCACCCAGTTAAATAGAAACATTTCACTTATATCAACATAGGTTATGTATTTGTTGCTGATAGAGGATGGACAGAGAGATAAGCACTCAACTATCAAACAGCACGGTAGTATTGTTCTTCCCTAAAATGAGTGGCACCTCCAAAATGCTGCCATTGAAAACCATCACAGAAATGTACATGAGGCAAAAAGGAGTAGTCTTAGTGCACCAACAGCATTAATGTTAAAAGCAAGAAAACACTAAAAATTGAGTTATTGTCTGCCATAGTTGCAAGGCTAGAGGCCAAACGAAGCAATGCATAGCCACCATTTCATGCCTCAGTAACAAACTCAGGGGTGGCAGTGCTTTTTCTGGTTCCAAGAAGTGTCTGCCTTCTGTGCTTTGCCTGTCCTATTATGCTCAATTACATAGTCATCTTCTTCGTGCAAGGAAACCATACAGAGGCTTTAATTTTCTATATCGACACTTTCCTTAGAGGAACAAATTTAGATGCCAAGAAACTATTTGAAACACTTACTCTATGCTGTACAAGGGAGTAAATACCTTTAACTTCACTCAAACAAACAAGTGTGTGATCACACCCTTAATCAATCAGAACACGCTGCCACGTGCACTCTTAAGCTGAGTGACCACACTCCTTAGTGATCTAACTGCAATCAACGTATTTGCTGTAGTAAACAAGACTTAGAAACCACGCTCCTTACTATTCATAGCTCACTTGAGATAAGCAGTGAGATTGAGATACTCTAATAAAGCAGTCACTGTATGTCATAACAAAAAAAGTTAACAAACTAGTAGTGCAATTAAAAATTAAGTTATTAATTCAAAGAGGAAGTAGAGATATCATAGTAAGTGATGGTATTACAGCTATGTATGGGAAATCCTTATTTGGCATTGAACAGATAATAGTAACATGCCAATGTAGGAATTGTCCCACATAGCTATGTTGTCTAATTTAACCACACATTCCGGTAGCAGGTCTGCACATTCTAGATACAGCATTTAATTTTAACTGTCAAATTGTATATAATTATTTTTGTTTTTATTGTCATTATTACAATCATGGCGTAGCGTATTTGTTGTGTCCAAAGTACTCCAAAAGGTAATTGTGATTTGCTTTCAGTTTTGCCCAAGGCCAATGACTTGCTGGACTTTCATCAAGCTATTTCACACACTCAAATCAATTCATTGTTGTAGCCTGCTATATGGCCACTGTTTTGTTAATTAGAATGCTTGTTTCTAAACTTTCTTACAAATTATGTTGTCTACTGTAATCATGAAGTCATTAATAAACCTCTTCTGTAGTATTTTATCCCCAGATTCCTTTTTCCTGAACTGAGGCTGTACAGCAGATACTCAGTCATCATTGTGGCAGTACTAAACATACTGGGGCAGTGGAGGTTATCGAACACTATGGTAGCCTGCCTGTCAGCCTGACCACAGCCGCAAGGCTAGAGGTCAAACAAAGCAGTGTATGGCAACCATTTCACTCCACAATAACAAACTCACTGGTGGTAAGTGCCTTTTCTGATCCCAACAAGTGTCTGCCTTCTGTGCTTTTCCTTTCCTATCATATTCAATAGATGGGTTTATCAAGAAGACGTGGTATATATTACATCATTTTACATAACGCAATCCAGATTTATGTAATGCAAAAATATCAGGAAAATCAGTGTAGGGCAACAGTTTTTGAAGTGTTTCTGTGCTCTGCAATACTGCTTTATCAATACTTGGGATTTGCTGAAAAAGAATAATTTTCTGTACAAGTGTTTTATGAATGCTAAGTTTAAATTATGCATACCTCCTAAAATCTTACTTTAGTGTCTGAAAAGTGACTTATTTTACCATGCCTGAGTTTATTAATGGTTTACTACCTGTTGCTGATAAGTTCTAGTTGACAATGTATTTCTTTTGCCCTACAAAAATGGCTGTTAATTTGTGCATGTGGTGCATTTTTATGACCACACCTCTTTGTTAAACACATCTATACATGGCCATCTTCTTCATGCAAGGAAACCATACTGATATGTAAATTTTCTTATCTTTACTGGAACCTATTTAGGCACCATAAAACTGTTGGAAGTGTTTAAGCTACTGTGAGAGGAAGTAGATATGTGTAGCTGCACTTACCGTATACGTACAAATTTTCGAGGGATGTAATTTTCATGGATTGACAAATTTCAGGTTTTATTTTTGTCGTTTTTCACTGACAGAGGTTACCTATTAGAAAGTATAGAGCTAACCTTAATAATCATTAATTTTCAAGGATGAAAATTTTGTGGACAACCAAGCAATGGTGAAATTCGTGAAAATTACGTCCCTCTAAAATTTGTGCGTATAATAATTATGGCATATAGTGATTGTATGGGACCATACCCTTTAACGATCAGAACATGTTGCCTTCAATGATCAGAGCTAGGTGACCACACCCCTTAATGATCTACTGCAGAATTGCTAGAAAACAAAACATGGCATTGAAGCTATCCCTTTAGTCTACTGCATAGCTCAGCAGCAAGATCAAGATGCTCTAATAAAGCAGTCACAGCCACACACGTATATCATAGCTGTGCTATAACAAAAATCCTACTTTGGCATTGAACAGTTGGTAGTAACATGGATTTTCCCACATATCTACCATCATTCATATATCTTGTTTCGCTACTTTTATTACTGGAGTCCTATATACTTCATTTTTATAATTAATAATTATCATTGCGCTAGTAGAAAAATACTCAATGAAGTATAAGTCTTTCTCCACTATGCAAGATTGTGTTTATACACATGTATGCATGTGCTAAGACATAGGTAGATAAGTGCATAATATATATACATATACATAAATTATGTTTGGTATGTGTACATATGTCCTTCACACACCTTGCGTACATACCCTTGTCCCATTTCAGAGTACACGTGAGGTGATATGGCAACAAAACAAGATCATTCTCCACCAGCAAGTGTCAACTCATTGACCGTCCTGAAGCTCAGTCAGTTTGAGTTCTCAGATGATGAACCAGTTAATTTGGGTCATCCTCCTCCCAACTGGTTACATGATGGATCAGTTGGAGCCTTGTCTGTCTACAACTACTCTGACAGCAAGCACCCATCCAGGTATGTTGAGTATAGAAATCTGTCTGAACCTGTGTAACAGAACTTGCCTGATTCAGTTATCGTAATGAGGCCACTTGCTTAAACTGCAAAGTGGCTATTTGTTCAATTAGATTTTAATCAGACTACAGAGGTTTCATCATCATTAGGGTTGAAAGTGGGTCAATATTGCTGACCCATTCACCAAATAGTAATCCAGATTTGATCCTGTTTGATTAAAACAGAGGCATACATCAAGAGCTAGATCGTAGCACAGAGTACTGTTTAAATACAACATTGTATACAAGACCCTAGCTCTGCTAGTGATAGACTAAAAATGCAGCAGTTAGACCTGCATTTTAGCACAGATTATACGGGCCGTATGAAGACGAAACAGTAAACAAGTAGCTGGTATTTTAATACATAGTTAATCAACAATTGATAAGTGGGCATGGCTCCAAGTATTCCTAAAAGCAGTACCAATCAACTCTGATATTAAAGTGGGTGTGACTATATGTATGCATACAGGCAGCAGCAAACATTTCCGATAATTAAGTGGGCATGACTTGTGTAAGTTTCTTGAGTATTTACATGCATACTTGCATAATCATGTTATTAAACCAAGGTTTTTCTGCCTGAAAATCATAATGGCTTTTCTAATATTAGTACATTTTGTGCTAATACACACGTTATGATTATAGTGATAATGTCTAGTATGTCTAAACTGTACTGGTATACGTAGCTGCAGGTGTAGGCAACCTCCCTTGTTTAATTTTTATGATCTCTACTCAATTTTACTTTTTCCTTGTACTTGTTTGTTTACTTGTTTGTAGACTGGTGAAGCCACACTTACCACATAAAAGAAAAGAATAATGTCTGACTTGTTTTAAAATTAGTTGCATGACCGAATATGTGATAAGTAAAATGGCTACTCCTTTTCTTTTTTTAGCTATTTTCTTCTCATTATTCAGTATTGCAAATGAAGAACAGTACAGGAAGCTCCTCTGCAATCAATCCATTCAGTAGAGGATCAGCTCAAGACATACAACACATGAATCAACACCAATGTGGTAGTGGAGAAAGAAATGAAGACAAAGTAAATCCATGATGCATGCGTTGTAGCTACAGTGGTAGGTGAAATACATGTTTCAGGCCTAAATGATGTCAAACAATGAAGAAATCTAGTCTGTAGCATTTACCATAGTCGAGTTACACTTGGCCGAATGCGTCAGTCATTTAGTAAGTTAGTAACTCATAAAGGTGTTTTCGGTCAGCTTGAAGGTGAGGCTGGTTTTCAAGTGATATTTTATGGTAGGAAAGCACAAACCTTCATGATCCCTATTGTTATACACTGCTGTACTGTAAGATTGACATAAAACTCAGTGCAAAACTATTTCTATCATCACAAAAGTCATTAAAATTACTAACTATATTATACAGACATGGTAGACTTCTACTATTAGGCCAGTTCAATGTTTCATATAGGATCAATAGATCATATAATTATATGAAGCAATAAAAATATTTTTTTGAATTGTGTAGTGTACCTATACTGTATGGCTAAATAGTTTAGGTAAAGACACTAAACATTTTTGGAAAAGATGTACAAAGGATTTACTACATGGGTCTACTGTTTTTGTTTTTTTTGAGAATAAAAATTTTCATAAATTTAATAAAATCACCAAAACATCAAAGCTTTTGTTATCCCTCTAATTATTGTAGACTTCACATAGGAGGAGTGAAAAATTATATTGATGGCATTAGACATTGCGAATACACATGTAGACATAGGATATTCCTAGAACTTTACAACCAATGTGGGTATGTACACTCTGGCTAGCAATGATTGTTCATAAGAGATAGTTATAGTGTAGTATAACTTATTTGGTAGTTGGGCCATTATTGTTTGCTTACTACATCACATGCTAACAAACTGACATTGCTTGTCCTAGTCTGTGTTTGTACTGCTACTGTATCCCTCCTTGTTGATCTGTGTTGGCTGTGAGAATTGTCTAATGATAAATTTAGAAAAGTATTAAAACAATTTATTTGAATAGCACAAACAATAACGTCACTCATTCTTCATACCCTAAACCAGCTAATTTGTATCAAGTGTGCAGCCTAGACAAAAGGATTGTTATGAAGTCTACGGTGACAGCCAAAGACACAACAGTAATATTGTTACGTATAATGTTGGCAACTGAAGACAACTTTGTATATCCTTCATGTTTGTTCTGCTACGAATTTCACAAATGTGTCAATTGCCATTATTTATTGACATTGTCAAACATGACAATCGTTTTTGTGTCCTAGCTGCCACCTCAACTTTAGTACAGGTATTCCTATCTAGGAAGTTATTTTTGGGGTGGAGTTAACTGAGAGACATTCCCCTCAATTTTCTCTTCTGAATACTGTTTGCCTAAGTCTCAGTGTCATATTTTGCACACTGCAGTGAAGTACTGTAAATATTGCCTCCAGATTTAGTTTCTTGGTGAATAACTATTTAAAATTAGGTTGGTCACATTAAAAATTGGTACTCTCTTACAGTATATAAGTAATGGTATAAATCTCTGTAGTACATACTATATATTTTGTTCAATATGCTCTCTCCACAAATCAACTTTGTTACATTTTATCGTCCATCTAAATGCTTTTACCATGCTTTGTTTTCAAGTTTTTTTGGACAACTCTCTGCATTCCCTAATGGACAGTATACCACATGACGTGTATGGGATAGTCCTGAGTTGGTTGTTACGGTAGTGTGCAGTGATAACATTGACTGAGAATTAGCAGCTGGGGTTAGTTGGTACAGTGATCTAGCATGGATATATTCATATGTTTGATATATATAGGTAAATTCTTAGCATCGGGCTGATGATTAAACTCACTACATTTGGTGTGTGTAGTGTCTACAAAACAAAAGAACATTTGCACTTTACAGCTTTCCTTGGGGCCCGGACTACACATGCACACTAATACCATTAGAGTGAGCTGTATGCATGCTGCATGGTCTCTGCTCATTTCCATACATTTCAATGGTATTCTCTTGTGTTTTCTATTGTTTCTTAGGATATTTTATGTACTTAAACCATTCATGTCCATGTGTGTTCATATGTGAGAGGAATACTATGGCTGTGCAATATAATGAAATGCTTATACTTACCTTTATCAGTACACATTGCCAAGGTTTTAAAAATAGCAATACATGTATTTGTGTGTATATTGTGGATTAGAGACCTCTTGTATAACCTATCATCTATCTGCTTCAATATAGCCTATAGACAAGTAACATTATTATTGGTTGTCACCGATTTATCAGATTGCTAGTTAGTAAAATAAACTCAACACTTTCTGTTATATTTTCACATATTATACTTATACACTTGCCAATGTATATGTAAGTATATTCCTCTAATAAACATTGTAAATCTCAGACAAGGAGTTACATATGTGCATACCGATCCAGGAGATAAATAAATTTTCTGGGGTTTGAATGGACTGTGATTACTTGGCATAATACAGATATGGATCTTTTCCATCAGAAATTATTGTACTAAAGCCATTAAATGACAAAACATATAATTATTCTAGTATGCGCACAACAATTTTTCCTATACCAGTGATGACTTGTGTATGTATAAGATAAATGTGGGAAAGATTTGGGATTTACATACTTGAGAAGAATATCTGTAGAAATTTGATACTGTTATACAAATATCAAAACTTATTTATTAAGTTATCCACTAATTTCAATGACAATGGAAGTATGAATGAATATATTGTTCAGACGAGACATTATTGACTTGTAATTCCCTTTGTCTTGTTCTCACTGAAGCCAGTACAACTGTGTGACAGTTTTTGACTGGCAATATGTAACTAATCTATAGCCTGTTAATCATCTTGTTTAAACTGTACTGACTTATGCTCTCTAGAAACCATGTACATAGATATTTGTGACATGAAGTTATACTCATTGCTGATCAACTGTTAAGCTCTACTAGTTTTGAGATTTACCACCTGGTCTAGGATTTTTTTAGTGCTGCACCGATATGACATTTTGCCGATATTCCGATAACCGATATTGGATAATATTTTCAAGCCGATAAATGTAGGTAATCCAATATAGTGCTGCATACCTATTTTCAGCAAATTTACCAAAAAATTGATCATAAAGGCTTGTTTATAGTGCCAATAGTGCTACAACAATAGCTAACAGCATATTTAAGCAGTAATAATAGCAACATTGTAATGTTGGAGAATGTAACTCAATGCATTTGTACACATGAACATGTATTCCTTACTAAATGCATATATCTGTATCTGCTGTTTTTTCTGTCATGGTACTGATCCGATACCGATATACAAAAATACAGCCAATGTACGGTTTTTCCAATAACTGATCCGATTATCGGTGCAACACTAGGATTTTTGGTCTGAGAGTTTTGGCATTAAGACTCCCTACTTGCTGTAGCCTTCATCAGGTCCCTAGTCAGATACAAAATTAATAAAGTACGTACATACATGTGTGAATGAGGCTAACATGAAGTTTGCACAATTTGACTTATGAAATTTGTACATTACGAGAGTTATTGTGTGTACTGTCACTGTGCTGTGTGATAAGCATTTTTACTAACCATATCCTTTTAATAATCATGACATACTGTTATGGCTAAAGCAATGCTATTTCCATCATGCTGTTAGAAATTAGTTAATGACATACTGGTGTTTTTCCGATGTTGGCCCTATTATTTTATTTCAGACTTTAAACATTTAATCAGCAATTTCTTTTTAAAGCAACCGCATTGATTAATAGCAGTCAACATGTATTGGGTAAGAGATCGTTCCTACATACACAATTTTTATTGAGTGTTTTGCAACTAACATACTGATGAATAGGTATGAAATACTTAACCTTATTATTGGTATTAGTGGTGCTGGTGTCTAGGGCACACAAAGTACTCCTAGCAATACACCTCATTTTGTTTTGGTAGTTTTACGAAAACATTGATGGAAGGGGCTTCTGTTTAATGTGACTAATTCACACTATTTTGAGTGAACAATCTACAAAGACAATAGTGTAATATGTGTTGATGTGTTGTGGTGTTAAAAAGTGATGTAGTGTGGGTGAATTGTTCATGCATTATGGGGGGGAAAACTGTGCGGTCAACACATGACAATTGGTAATGGCCTAATTTATACAAGGAAGAACCACGCAGTGTGTGTACATTCCTGAACTTTGATCACCTACTGTAGTGGGTGGTCTATAGTTATACAATGTAATTGATTGTACCTAAATAGTTGAACTGAGTGTTTTTGTGGGTGCATATTTGCATGTTATGGCTATCGGCAGCAAGCATACATGTAGCCCCACACAGCACAGTAGTTATAAAGCAAGTACACATTTGTCATTGTATATTCTAAGAACGCAGATATATGTATACATTTTATATACGTACATTTAACGTGTGTATGTGCGGTCATACTATTTGAAAAGAATTAACGAAGTTGTTTTTTTTGTGTTTTTTTTAGCATTTCTTTATCCCATGAGAACTCTGACCTTGTTGGTAAAGTTGATGTGGTGTCAGATGCAAGGAACATCAAAAAGTTGCTCAAGATGCCTTACAGGTTTGTTATTATTTGCTCCTTAGTTACACTTAGCAACAAGGAATATACTATAAGACCTCACTATAATTATCCTATTATAGTGGAACCATATAATATGAAGATGTTGTGTGTTTTGTGAGGCTTGTATTGTAAACTAGTTTGAAAATTAAGTGCCCATTTAAGTGTCCAATACAGTGAGGCTTCTCGTGGATTTAAAAGAAACCAATGGCCCATGTTACTGCTAAAATACTTGTGGTTATAGAAAATAATACCATTAAAAGTATTGTGTTACTTGCGTTGAAATGTTAGTCATGGCACTTTGTTAGCTTGAGCCATAGTTCATCACCAATGTCTTGATTGCCATGGATCCATTAGCTCTAAAGACAAGCATTGGTCTTTAAGTATACACATATTGTAATAACTCTAGGTGTGCTAATAATGTTCTATCTATTCTTACAGTTCATCCCATGTCAGTATGGCGGTACACAGAGTGGATCAAACATTACTCATTGATGAGTTTAGTCACACTGCTTCAGCCAGTAGCAGTAGCAACTTTGATCGTCTCTGTAAAGAAGGGAAACTTCCAAATGTTAGTTCTTAACATAGGAATGTGTGTCGCTGTGGGGAGCAATGATTTCACTAAGACCATTAATTCCCATGTACCCTAGTAGACTCAGTTAATTAATGAGTTCATGATGTACTAGTTTGATGTTTTCTTACTCTATGGAGAATAGTCTAATAATTTGACCACTAAATGAAGGATAACGCACCTCAAATCAAATTGCTGACATAATCTAGACTTCTAAAGACCCACACTTGCATGAGGAATTGTTATACATGTTTCACCAGTGAGTTTAACAAACTTACGTTATGGTATACGTACATATGTGAATGCTCTTACAGTATATGTATAGGTATGGTGTAAACTATGGTGTTAACTATAGTGTTAAGGTAATCAAGCTCTCTTTCTCATAGATTTGAATCATCTCACACAGCATTTACCTGACAGTCATTCCTGAAACATAAGATTATCAAATAAACTCCTTACAGGACTACAAAAAAAATTAAAGACTCCTGACACCTTTACCACAGCCATTAAAAAATTAATAAATGGATAAAAGTTAACTTTAAACCACAAGATAAGATATAGGAGGCATGCCAAGAGAGCTGGTCTCCCAAAAAATCAACCCATCAGAATTCTTAGCCTGACCATTACGGCTAGAGTACCACTTATAAGGCTACAAGAAACTTTCTAATACTCTGGACTAATATATGGATTTACTTGAGAATGTTATGTAGTTATCAAGCTATGGTGTTTCACTAGTTTCATTACATCTGTAAGCACCCAAGAGTTTATGCATATCCAACCACAAATATCACCTTGAAGGATTTTGTCACAACCAAAGAGTGATACATCCCATATCGTAAGGTGTGAACAGTGGACAGGTGCACAGCAGTATCATTTTATGTGCTGGGAACTTGACTGGCTTGTGGGATGTTTGTCTGACTCTACAGTAACATGGCTTGTCACATAAGATTAAAATACAGTGTTGCCATAAGCATAGAAGAGTAAGCACTTGTGATCCCAACAAAGAAAACACAATATGGATTCTGAAATTTGTTTAGTTTGTACAAAGCTGTTTGGACTATATCTCAATTGAATTCTTTGATATTATTGCCGTAATATTAGTTAGATAAACATCTGATGCTAATGTGATCCACACAGACAAGACTCACTGATTGGCAACATAATTATCGTTTATTTATGTAGTTGCCACTGATCTTGTAACACTGATTGTGTGGTTAATACAATTCCCTTGTAACTATGATATAACCCAGCCAATGTCTGTGTGTATACAAAGTGTGTAGTGGTTGTGTTCCATAGGATGTTACGCAGTAGCTACAAACTGTATCAAATAACAGAAGAACTTTGACTAATTTAAAGTCAGTCTGTATGGCTGTACAAGATGACACGTAATACAAATTATGGTGTATATCACACAAATACTTGTGTACCATATAAATAATATTTTGTTTGAACGTGTGGGTGGGTGCTTGTGGGTGGGTGATTTAATTGATGTGTCTTAGATTTTGTAAAACTTCTAATTGGTTGTAATTTCTTTCTTCCTTCTGTGTAAATATCATCAACCTTAAATGGATGGTAAAATGTTCAAAATTGATTTCAGCTGAAATTTGAGCAGCTACATCACTATTCATATATACTGTTAATACATATATTAAGTGTCATTTATTCCAGGAAGGAATTTTGGGTGATGTTGATTCATTGTGCCTTATATCTATTAGCTTGTGACATCATATAGATTAATTACCTCACTCTATTCATCATGTAGGTTGAGCGTAAGAGAAAGGATCCTGCTCATGTCCAGCATAAAGCATTGTATTCTAAACTGTTATACCACAGGTGAATATAACATGGCACACACACTTGTGTGAATGCATACACTATGTACGCACGCATGCACATACACACAAGCTATGCACAATAGTGTTTACTTATAGATCTTGTGTTGTAGCACATTTCAAAAAACGCTCTAAATATGGAGAGCTACTTTTATGTATTAGCAAAATCAAAGTAGTTGATGTTGTGACGAATGAATGAATAATCCCATTACCCATGTCATGATTACCAGGGTCTAATGGCCGGAATGCTTGAGGAAAGTCACTTGACTCTTGTCATGTTGCACACACAAGGCAGGAAAACTACTATACAGCTAATACACACACACACACACACACAAAAGAATGTGTATAGACATGTTTATGTAATTCCAACAACATAGAACTTAGCTATATGTAAAGTAAATCAGTCATCATTCTTGACGGGTGTAATCTAAACAGTGTGCTGTGTACCCACCCATGCATACACATGTACTGCTTGGATGAGCCTGTTTGTGCACGCACAGTGTAAAAGTCATATTCATGATCTGATTGATTAACCTATGGAGGTTATAGTTGTTATCCACTTTATGCTGTGGTCACGACCATCTGGCTTTGGTGGCCAGCAAAAACTTGTAATAGTACCAATTCAAGCAGGTGTTAGTGTGTAAACCTCACTTTAATGTAATCTGTGTTACCAAGTCTACTATATTGGTGGTATTATAGCCAAACTTAATATTGTAATTGTATACCACTTTTCTTTGTAGTGCTGAAACATCACCTTCTCAGGAGTTAATCCCTTTGCCATACCACAGTAAAGAGCTAGCATGTCAAAGCAGTGATCCGTCCACCCTGCAACCTTCGACGGAAACAACTGAGAGGGATTGTGACTCAGTAGCTGTTGCTGAACATCCGCAGGAAAGCAAAACAACTGAACATCTGGAGGAAAGCAACACATCAGATTTTATATTTCCTTGCCAACCAGATACAGTGAGAGCAGATCTAACACACTGCAGATATGAATTTTATTTAGGGCAGCCACACATAATTTTATTGCGTAAAGCCATTAAGAAATTAATAAGTTAAACAAAGTAATCTGAGCTTAACTACCAGGAGTCTGGTTGTCTATTAAAGAAAATTTTGTTGTAAATGTTATCAATTTTTTACACATACATTATAATCTTTTGTTATTGTGTTTTGTTAAACAGCCCAAGCCAAGATTCACACAGAAAGTGACATGGTCTTTTGAAGATATCCGGATGCTCCTGGGCAGTAATCTGCCAATATTTGGCAACGATTCACAGCCAGCAGTTAGTATTAGATTGTGTGACATGAACAAACCAATCACAGTGTTAACTGGACTGGACTACTGGCTGGATAACCTGATGTGTAATGTTCCACAGGTAGCAATGTGCTACCACTTGAATGGCATAGTACAGGTACCTTACTGTAGTGGAAGTGATCACTGGTGTTTTATCAATAGAAGACAGAGCATGTGTTTGTGTACCCATGCCTTTTAATTATGAGTTGAGAAAAGCTTAGATTCTTTTGACACACAGAAATATGCACCAAATACTAATACCATGAACTTGGTGTTATTGAAGTGTGGTTATTTCAAGTAATGTAGTGACTGTGTCATTTCCTTATGTGTCTTAAGAAATTACATTTATCCTTTGTACTATGAGATACTCAGTTTGTCATAGGAAATGATTCTATGGTAATATACGTGCTTCATGTTTGAGTGCATGGGCAACCAGATGTAGTTGTAAATATTATGTAGCTGTGTTCATTTATTATTTAATAAATGCTGTTTGTACTGTAGCGTTATGAAGTTATTGATACTGAAGATATACCACATTTAGAAAACAGCAAGTTTTCATCACAGGTAGTCAACTGGCCAATAAATGTGGGCATTCAAAATACATTTTTGATATGGTGCTTTTCATACATGTGTGTGTGTGTGTGGTGTGTGTGTGTGCATATAGAAGTAATGATATTTGTCTAGAAGTAGATCCTTACTATGTGCAGGGTCTTTCCACCATATAAGGGGATTTTTACATGTCTGGTGTTGAAGTGTATTCTTTCAATGAAAGTGGAAGGTTTCACCATATATAGACATTTGTGCATATGCATTTCCTAATGCATATTCCATGTCTGTTATTTAAGTCACTTAACATTAAATGTGTAAATGTTTTGTTTATAGTGATTTAATGACATTAAAAATTCTTCAAGACTTTTGTACGTATCTAGTGAGAATTCCTTAGTGCAATAACATCAGGTGTTGTTTTCAACAGCAAACAGATTGCCACATAGTGCATGAGGTACAAGTACTGATTCAGAAGTACGACGTCTTCAGTTTGCATTCTCTGTGTGCCGCTGTGTTTTGTTGTCGTTATTGAGTTGTATTGAATCTTTTTGTTATCACATAAACAATCCAATTATGGCTATGGTGGTGTTACTGTTCTCATGCGTAATTTTATTATCCTCGTGAATCGAACTAATGAAATTTATTGGCTTGTCATTTTGTTGTGACGTATTCACTATACTTTTAATGGTTAATTTGTCAAGCTACTCCTTACTTGATTAAATAAAACAGTTTCACAAGAATAGACGGAGTCACCACATCTACATCTTTGTGTACAATGTAGTTTCTTTGTACAATGGGTTTGGTCACATCTTGCAGCTCAATATTAGTGTAAAGTAGTCACTGGTCACCATGGATTACAATAAATGGTTAGGTCTCATATAACAGGTGGCTGCATTCTGATAGGTAACATTATATACATGTTGATTAGCTAGGTGATTACCTCACCAAAGCTAGTCACATGCTTTTGACTTCATCAGTGACCGTTAGATGGCAGATATTTTCTTGTGTATACTATTGAATGATAGTATATATATATATATAGTACACGTGTGATGTATTAAAATAGATGCAGTCACATATCTAAACACACTACGAAGCGTTTTAAAGTGCATTCATTTTTTAAATGCTCCAAATACTATTTCCCTCCATAGCAACTACTAGGTTTTGCTTAGTAACACAACAGTGTGCCATGGAAATGATTCTGTTATAAATTTATTACATTTCTTTTGTAAACAGATGAATGTCCAATTACTGTTGATACTCACATAAGGTAAGTTTACATACAGAAAAGTTACAATTCCAGTACACACTTTGAACATGCCCAGGTGAAATAAATAGTCATTCATAAACGTGTTGTTTTAAATTTAACTTCTGATGTCACGAAAGCAGTGTTTATTAACGAAATGACCATTTAATTTTCTTGTCTGCCTATACATTAGTTTTTCTCTGTGTGGTTACATAGGTCCTTTTCCCAGCCTCCCATGAATGGTGGATAATGGATGTGTCCTTAATTTCTGACTTATGTATCCAGACCAACTTTGAGGTTAGGTTTAAGGCATAAGTTCACCTACTTTCTGCTATAAGATTATTGATGCTGACTGTGAAAGAAAATTCACAATACGAGTAACCACTTGACATACCAATTTGATTGAAGCTCAATGATCGTCATTGAGGTCTCAGTTGGTGTCATATGAGTGGGTCCTTATGGAAATGGTTGGCGGTGTCAGGACACTGAATAAGTGGGCACAAATTGAAATATTGTATATACTGGCTTCTTCATGAAAATCTAATTAAGAAAATCCACTTATTGGGTAACTAAATTTAAATAAAGCATCTGCTTTTTAGATATTCACATCTTTAACTATTAAATGATCCTGTTTAGGTGACCAAAAATTTATACTTTGCTTAGATCACCTTTCAGTAGTATTAAATCCCATCATTACAGCAACCAGCTTGACATTCATTGTTATAATGTGATGATTATAAAGATTTCTGCCTTTAAAAGTTTATTTGTGGTTGTTTCGATTAAGTTGTGTACCTGTTAGTTAATGTGTTGCTAGATTTAATTGTGGTGATGTCAAAGAGATTTGATGTTTACATACGCCAACAGTTTACAAACTGGTTTCTTGGACTTTGAGGCTTGATTTCTAGTTGAATAAAGCATGTGCATGGATTCCATGTGATTTTGTAACTATTTCACACCTATTATTACACTTTGTCACTTTAATATGCTCAAATGCTAATTTTATGGGATAGAATTTTAAGTATTTACATTCATTGTTCCTCCTATGCAGGTGATTTATGATGTAGCACAAAATATCTTATCCTTCCTGAAAGCCAACTGTACAAAAGAAGGCCACACTTACTGGCTGTTTAAAGGCAGTGGCGATGATGTGGTTAAGCTCTATGACCTTACATCAGTATGCTACGACAAACCTGGTAGCTATGAACAAAACCCGTTCTCAACACCTGTTGCTATTCTGTTGTACCAGTAAGCTATATGATCATGCATTTCCTTAACAACTTTTTTACTAGGGTAGCTAAGAACATGCTGCAGACATTTACCGAGAAGCCGGAGCATGAGCTAGCAAGTGCTAAACACTTACTAGAAAACTGTATAAAACTGTTGGATGCTAAACTGCACCCTGAACTGGTCACCTCGGCCTATTATCTGCTTAATGAACTTTACTTGTTTGGTTGTATTGAAACTGATGTGGAAAGCACTTCTGGGGCTGCCGATGATGAAGCCAGTAACACCAACCAAGATAAAGTGCTAAATATTGTCTCAAACCATGAGTCCAGTTTATTGCCATCAGTTACCTCAAATGTATGTAATGTATCTGCAAGTGTTAGTTATGCACGAGTTGTTATGTGTGTACCCTAATGTGTAATATCCTTAGGGCACCCATTAGCTCCTTGGTGACAAATTCAATGTATACAAGCTCCGTCCAATTAAATTGATATCAGCCATTGTTCTGTAAGCAGTTAATGGGTATTGCTCCTGCACTATCTGTAATTGATTTAGGACATCTCATTGTTATGGTAGCACATGTATTAATGCCATGTTCAATGAAACGTACTACAAACTCAATTTTTGAAAAAAAGAAAATCCAAAATTTATGATTGCCGAGAGTGATAATGTATCTGCTAGTGTTGTACCACACACACAGGCTACCCATGATCTTATTGTTGCAATAAAAGTCCAGCTGGTTTGTTGTGTGGGAAAGAGTATTGCACACTTTCCTGCCTTATGATATCAATGTCAACGTGTTAGACAATATTCTAATAATTTCTTCCTTTATGTACATGTACCATGGGAACCAAAATTTTGAACTGGCATAACTTTTGGCCGCAGACTTCTATGTTATCTATCGTCATGATTTGTGTAGGAGTTTAGTGCCATGATTATTGGTGATGAATTGTGTGATGTTTTTATTTACTAAACAGTTCTCAAAACTTCTATTAGCCTGGCCTTTAAATGGCTTTACTGTTCATGACTGCTGTAATCAGAAAGCCTCTAATGTATTTAGTGCAAACCAAAGTCCTGTGTTACTTGATATCATTGTCAATTACAAGACTGTTCAATGAATCTATTATTGTAATGCCATAAAAAAGTCTCTTACTGCTGAATGTAAATTGTGTTAAAGTCAAACATTTCATTGCTATGAATTTTAGTAAGGTTTAAATTCTTTTGTAGAGTGTATTTGTGTCCATGTTAAAAGATGGAAGAGTTGTTCCAGCTCCACCAAAAGTATGTTCACCAAACTCATCATAAAGATATGCTAACATTTTTTTATCAAATTTTAGCTGTTTCATCTTTCACTGGGAGACAGTGTACAAAGATCAACCTCAGCATTGGAATACATTGGCAAAGTAGATAGGTAGTACTTGTTAAATGTGTTACAGTATTTTTTTCTTCCAGGCATTTGCTAGTGCTGAATTCATTCCTGAGAATGATTCCCAGTACTTAACTGTTGAAAAGCTCTTCAAAAGAGCAGCCCTATCTTACAGTAATTTGGCTGAAAACTGTTTACTTTCTAAACAGTTTGGAAAGTGTTTAGAATCTTGTGGGAATAGTTTACGCTGTTTAGGTAGGTTAACTAATTTTAAACTGGTGGTTAAATATAAGTATATACATTGTAATAACCAGGTGGATAATTATGGTTGCACCTACATGGTAACATCATCTATGAATGTATATTTGTGGTAGGTAAAATAAAAATTTTGTTTCTCAAATCTAATAGATGGGTAGCCACTGAGATATTATTAAATTCTTCAGTGCCAGTTAGTCATGAATAAAAAGTATTATTCTATGTTGTAACACGTGTATAGATTCTGACATATAGTGAATGAATAGAATTAAATTGTATGCACAAGTCAGAGGAAAGCCTTGACAGCCTAAAACTCTTATATGTGTTATTTTTCATGTTATCCTAACATTCCAACTGTTTTGTGAGGGTTTTGTGTAACCATCAGTAATCATTTAGACTGTAGCCTTAGGGGATAATTTCGTTATTAGAGGGTATTATAACTATAGTTACCAAGAAGACAGCCGTATACATGTTGTCTAATATAACTTGCTATTTTATGTGAATCCGGTCACTACGGTAGGTATATTATAATGCTGTACATTAGCCTAGCTGTGGAGTGGATTAATAAGTTGTGGTCACAACTACTTTTTAAGGGTGGCTGCAATGAATATGTTTGTGTTATGATTTTATTCCTTTTCAAAACAAATCACCTACAACTTTGGACCACGTTACACAACCTGTAGCCAACACTGTTCACATCACCAACCAATTTCCTAGGTCAATTATTAGGCAGGAAACTGAAGGCAGTGATCCCTTTTTATGGTTGTAATAATCTCTGACATCATCTCTTGATAGTTTTATTGGTGGGAAGGGAAAAGGATTGTGATACAAATATTTATGTATCTTTGATAACTATTTTCAGACAAATCTTACCTGAAATTAGCAATTAACAAAGTCAATAGTTCTAATGTGTTTATTAAGTGCCCAAGTATTCTGTGTTATGTGCTACTTTCAATACAACGTCAAAACTCCCTGTGTTACAACTAGGGCTTATGGTGGGGATTGACATGTTAGGTTTACCCTACTAGTGTTCGAGTGTGTCAAATCCCCCATCATAGGAGGGAGGAAGGGTAGTGGGGCAATACATTGATAGGGCATTATTTTAGTGCAATTGTTGTATATTGATTAAAAAGATATTGCTACAATTTCAACTTCTTTCAAATGCTAGGGCCGTGCCTCCGTAATTATATTCACTTATTTGCAGAAATCCCTAAAGAGACTGACACATTAAGATTCTTGTTAATAGAACATGAATCTTTGGAGTAAGGACATGCGTACCATAGGCCTTTACTTAATAGACATGTTGTGTGTAAGAGATTGGTCATGTCCCATGGGTATAACAGTGATGCAGAGCTAATGCCTTACAAGACTGTTTACAAACTTGTTACCATTTTTTTTTGTTTATGAGTGAGTCTTAGAGTACACTTGTGTACTATTTTTCACAACCTGGAAAAGTACTTGAACACAATGGTTTCTAAAATAAGAATTGATTCAGTAATTCTACATGCTTATAGGGAAATATATTATTAGTAGCTGCACAAGACTGTTGAGCCAATTTCTGCTTGAGATCATGTAATTTATAATACTCATTTCCCTTTCCAGGGGTGTGTGTGTATTATTTCATTGCACTCAGTTGTTTCTCAGTGTTATCAAACTTTCATACAGCACACAAAACATTGTGGTCGATGCTCTGAATAACTATAATTGGCCTGAAAGAAGTGATATAGTATAGCTATCAATATGAGGTAACTAGTATAGTGATCTCATCAGACTGTCATCTTTAAGGGTTTCTGGTAGTGTCACATGTGGTAATTACAAGCTTCAGCAGTTCTTTCTTTTCAAGCTGTCGTTAAGAGCCACCTCTAAAAGCTTACAATAAATGCTCAACGTAAATCAACACCTTTCAGGGAATATTCTATCTCATGCCTCTTGATCATAAACAGTTTGTGCTAGATTTCCTGAGAGTGATAATGTTGTCATGATTTGGTCATAATGTTCATTTCAAAAAGGAAATTGTGTGAGTGAATATAATACACACACAGACACACATGGATATGGACTTAGATACAGATGGGCACATACGCATACATACACAGAGCAAAGCCTCCAGGGACTGGGTGAAACACAGTTACATATTGCTACCCAGTGAACCAGGGATGCCTGTGTACCTACCTTGTGTCTGTGCTGAAAAATCCTACTGGGGCAAGACTAGTAACTGGCAAGAGAGCTGTCCAGGTCTGGCAAGAGAGCTGTCCAGGTCTCAGGATAGAAACCACAGAACCCAACGTTTTACAACTACCCTAACACCACTAAGTGAGACAGAATTGCTTCCATAGTTGACACCAGGTCCTCATTACACAGCTGCATGGGTAGACTGGAGCAATGTGAGTAAAGTTTCATCCTTAAGGAAATAACAACGACATTAACTGACCATCGTGGAGTATCAAACCTGTAACCCTGGCTGGTGCTCTAACCACTTGGCTATGTTGCCCCACGAACACACACTACACAAAACACACAAGGTACAGAATGTAACCAATTGTATGTTTGCCAATCAAATAACAATAGTTGTGTATTTTATGAAGTCTGTGATGTGTAGCTACAGCATATTTTATAAACTAACTACTTGTTATAAGAGGGAAATTGCTACAGATTGGTTTTACACAAATCACAAAGGTGTACAAAATTATCACATATAGCTAACTTAACTATGTTTGTGTGGGAGTTATCATGTTTGGGTGGTCTATTATGAAGAAATGACTGTAGGGATTTTCTTGAAAACAAGGCTGTACTTGTTTACAGGATGTAGTGAATACAAATGGTATGGTAGGAATCAAATCATGTGACTTTGATAAGGTATAATTTAACACAATATGACTTTGTATGTTTGTAGATTTCTAGTGATGCAATTACAGAGAAAACTTGTTGTGTTAATACATACCTGGTCACTTAACCATTTTACATTCTTGTAACGTATACCTATGTATTACTTGCCTGAATGAACATACTCTCTAAGAATATTCATTGAACTGTGATATAGTATAGCATGTAGTAGTATTAATTATCTTTTAATTCTGTAACCACTTAAATGTAATTTTCTATGCGATATACTTGATACATACTTTTAGCAAGAAATGTAACTGAAACGAAATGAATCACTTAGTATCTCTGGTATTTGGTTTTACACTTACATAGGAAATTTTCAATTCTATTGTGATGTGGTTTCCTCCCTCTCTTAGTACAGGAGTGATGTACAAGGTGTTGTCCTGTAAACGCCAATGCACCCGTACAGATAGAGAAAAACAGTGGCCAATTTTCCCAGGGTTTCTACTGTCAGTTTAAGATAACTGTTGAAATAGAAAACAGTTTGTGAATCTGCTGATTCACTTAAGGTTCCACCTGTTATTGTTTTTTGCCATACCCCATCCAGAGTGAAGTGTACTGACCTTAATGTTGTCTAGAAATATAGCAGGTCTCTGTAGTTGTGAGGGCCTGGATGTACTTAGCAGGAGATCAGGTCACCATAAGAGCAATGGAAGTTATAATTTTGCATCATAGTTTTATTTTCTAATAGTTTGGTATAGCACCTGGCAACAGGCTTAAGGAGTAGGCAGTTTTGTGTAATCTGTTCGGTCTCAAACTGATTAACTTGATTGTGATGGTATTATTCTTTCCTCAGAATGTTGCGGTCATCTTTGCTCATCCGGTAGTGATGCTGGCATGAAGGAAAAGTTGCAGCTGCAACAGAGGGCCTGGCTGTATTGTGGTGACACGCACAGTCTTGTGGCAAAGGTTTGAAACTGAATACTTAACTGCTTGCCATTACAACAAATTATCTCCAGACCACCAATTTTCCAGTTGACTTTCCATACAAATGTGTCAATGATGATACTAATCCCATTATGTCAGCAGTTCAAAAATGGAGTAATGACTTGTCAGAGGACAAAAGTGTTTGTCTTCAACTCCATGGTGACCTTGAAGCCACATTAATAGCCAGTTTGGACAGCTACAAACATGCTGAAACATGTGGAGACAAGGGGAAGGACTCCACCATGCAGCAAAGGCTGGGCAATGCCTGGAATGAATTGGGCGTTTATTACATGAAAGCCACATTTGTTATGGATTATGCTAAAGGTAGGTTTAAAGGTCTGTTACACATTTGTCGTGTTCTACACGCATGTTGTCTGCTTAGATGTTAAATTGGTGGAAAAATACTGGAAAAGCAGTTACTCATGTCTAACAGATGGGCTTGCCTGTTTTGATGTATGCAATGACATTCCGAACAGAGCTCTTGTTTCTGCGAACTTGGGCAGACTAATGAGACAATGTGCAGCTGTATTCTCCTCACTTGCAACAGATCAAAATGAGGAGTTTTCCCAACAAGAGAAAGTGTACTATGACAAAGCAATTTCCTACTACCAAAGTGCCCTCCAGATTTTAAAAAATCGTCACAGCCACACAGACATTTGGAGTTCAATTCAATATGATTTATCAGGAGTATGCTATGCTTATGGTAGCTTGCTACAAGACCGAGCACCGTTGTTACGACTATCTACTCAAGAGGTATTTATTCGGTTTGGAAAAGTTAACCCATTTAGATGTTGTTTTGATTTCAATATACTGCTTGTTAATACATGTAGTGTATTGTTGCTGCCATACAATGCCCTAGTAACAGTGCTGAGTCTGCCTTTGCTAGTCACATGTAGTAAAGTGTCGGTTTTATATTTGTACATAACTTTGTTAGTGTTTCCTTGGATTGTACAACTTTTGGGTTGTATTATGTTACAGTGCATGTTCATAACTGTCTCTTGTCTAATGATGCGGTTGTAGGGTATTGATTTACAACACAGGTTGAGCGTGAAGTGCTTCAAATTCTCTTAAAGACTTTACAGCACACGGAACCGGAGTTGACACATTGCGTCAGTGATAGCCCTCGATATGTTGGACTTTGCCTGCGAACTGGTGATAGCCATTATCGACTGGCTAGTCTCTATCATCATAGTATCAGATCTGGATCAGTACGTTTAAGTCTGTATGTGTGTATGCAACACATGATTACTCAGTCACCATATAGCAAGGAACCCAGCAGAAAGTAAAGCAAGCCCGAGGACAGGCAGAAAAGCACTACAGAAAGGCTTTAAACAGTTATATTGTAAGTAATACTTATTCAGGATTCACGTATAACTTTCTACCAGCTAGAGCATCACTATTGGAAAATACTTCAAGTGCATATTGAGTATGCTTCACTACAAGAATTGTATGGTATGTTTTTTGCATATGTATTCAAATCTGATGTTAGTATTGTTTACAGGCAGCAAATCAAAATCACCACACTTTATGCTGAAATATCTCTTGCAATGTAAGCCTGTCTTAGAGTATATCTTAGATAATAATAGTCCAGAGGACAGTGCTGGGCCAAGCACAGATGACAGTACTCTACCCAGCAAACTATTAAATCTTTTAACACACAAGTTG